>NC_039363.1:10080808-10172979 GCF_003573695.1 Papaver somniferum
TAGAAATAGGTTTTGAATAGTAAAGAAGGTGCCCCTTAGTGATTGAGGTTCCCCTTAACCAACGGTGAGAGTCCGAATAACAAATGCCCTCCGGGGTGCCTTTAACAACTTTTCGAGCTGATTTTTCTAAAAATGTTTATTTTCTAAAAATACCTACAAACAAGATTATTAGTGATAAAATGAGTCCCAGCTAATGTATTTATGGGTGAAAATGGGTCACACTTTCGTGCTTATCATAGTCCTGCCGAGATACTTGCTGCGAAGCAAAACCCGACGGTTTGAATGCCATCATATATGACATTACCCCAAATCTTCAGCACCATGTGTCAAATTGCACTAGGTCTAAAGATGCTTGGGATATCTTAGAAACCGTATTTGAAGGTAACTCCAGTGAAAAGGAAGCTAGGCTTCAAAACCTTAATTGTGATTAGGAGAACCTTCGTATGGCAGATGAAGATACATTTGATGAATTTAATCACAGAGTGTCTGAAATTGTTAATGCATCTTTTGCACTGGGTAAGACTATTCCTGAAAAGGACATTGTGATGAAAATTCTCAGATCGCTGCCATCTAGATATGATTCTAAGAAGCATGCCATCGTTGAGGGAAATAACCTTGATAATCTTTTCAGAAATACTTTGGTTGGAAATTTAAAGATCTTTGATCATGAGAATACATCCAAAATCGGAAAGGATGTTGCCTTCAAAGAACAAAAGAACACTAAATTACTTGATAAAAATAAAAGCGTTTATGTCTCTGAGGATGATCAGTCAGAGGGTGATTTTTCGGATGAACATCTTGACAAGTCAGTCTCCTTGATCACAAGACAGTTTAGGGATCTTCTATTGAAGAGAATTAAACGGTTTTCAAGAGACAAACCCAGGTCATCAGATAAACCTCACAATCGCGTTCCTCCTAAAAACAGGGATGCTGACAAGGCTGATGACGAGGATATGCCACAATGCTTTAAGTGTAAAGGTTTTGGTCATTTTGCAAACGAGTGCCAAATCGTAGAAAATACACTGGGAACAAAGGTCTTGATGTAACACTTGATGAGATGTCTGGGATCTATGATTCTGATGAAGATAGGAAATCAAGTGTTGGTCTTCTATGTGAAAACATTGATTTTGATAATTGTAGCAATACATATATCAACCTTGATGGTTTCAGTGAAGAAGAGAATCCAATCAAGCTGGAAGAATCAATTGACCCATCCTTTGGAAACTCTGTCTGTAATGTTTCAGGATCTACTATGTGTCTAACTTCTTTCACACCACATATGCTTGAATACTATCCAAGATTGACGTGCTCATTTTTTTCTCAGAGAGGTCATGAAATATCAAGATGTTACAAGTACAAACATCAAGTGAGGCACGCCAACAAACTTCAACGAAGAGCAAATCGATTGGCAAGGAAACTTAAACTTTCTCAGAAGACTGTTGAGGTATGTAAGATTTTATCTTCGTCTAAGAGGTTGGTTTCCAAAAACAAGATGAGGCCATTAGAAAAGAAGGTATGGTCAAATCGCTTTGATATACAGAAGTATGAGGATTCCTCTCAATAGGAATGTGGTGGAAAAATTGTGTTGATTGGTAAATCTTGTCTCATGTGCCTGTTCAAAAGAGATAAGATTGTGTACCGCTCAGGCTTTAGGAAAAGTTTTTTTCTTAGGTTTGTTTTTCCTGTCTATCAAATAAAGGGTTATTATCAACAATTTTTACTCTTTATAGGGTTTAGAGTTGGTCGTCCACGAACCTGCTTAAAGATTGCGAACCCTACATTCCTTTTTCCTCTATGATATCCTTTATATCTTAAGACTGCTTGATGAGATTATGAATTCCACTCACAAAAACTAGTTGTTAACTGTTCTCAGAGCATCATATCTTTGGATGGAAAAGATGTCAACATGATTGTTAAGCCTTCAATCAAGGAAAAAGAGAAATCTCTAGTAACTCCGTCCTTGAAAAGAAAGAGAAAGAATACAAGAAATCCAAGGGCTATTCCTTCCAACTCTCAAAAGTTTTCTGATGTTCTTGATGAGTTGAAGGAAGTAAGAAAGGAGATTCATGAAATAAATGGTGTTTTAAGATCTTTGGAAATTCAGAAAGCCCTGGTTCGACATCATCAGCCAAGACGGTTTGTTGATAGTAACTCCTATATCCACGAACCTTATGTTCCAATGGCTATTGACGACAAAGAGTTCGGGAATGATAAAGAATTTCTCAAAGATATTGTTGCCTAGTATGTCTTCTTTTTGGTTTAGTTGGAAGAATAACTAGTGCTTTGAATAACAATGATTGTGACTACACATGGCTATTATTTTTTATCTTCTTGTTCTTTTTTAGGTTTATTGGTATTAAATTCTAAAAACTATTTGGAAGATGATGTTTTTGCAGTATTAATCTTTATGATTTGTTATATTTCAATTTGTTATGGTATATTGGTGTTTACGTCCGTGAGCTATGTTCATCCCATACTTTGTCAAAAGTAAAGTCGTTCGTGATCGATATTCACGTACTGGTAAAAGAATGAATGGACTTTTGAGAAATACAAAATTTAAGCCTATATTGTCAAATATTTTATGGAAGATAGGTTAAAATCTTTTATTTTTCAAGGATTATGTCTATTAATATCGTTATGCAAATAGTGGTGGAAAATAGATTGAATCCTTGTGTATTCCGCAGTATTGATCATCCCTGATCCATATTTTATGTATTACTGTGAGGCTCTGTAATGTATCTTATGTTGAGCACTATACAACCAAGTTAATTTTTTTTAGCTTAGTTGTTAATGTGGAACAAGGTAAAAGAAAGCAATACTAGATTGCTATAAGCAAGAAGAGAAGAGAATTCAAGCAAGAAGAGAAAAATAAGTTTTGTGTTTAATAATTTGATTGAGTAATAGATAGCTCTTACAAGACTTAATATAGCCTTTATATAGGCTTGAAGAATAACTAAACTAGGAAACAGAAAACTAAAAGAAAATCTAAAAGAATCCTAAAAATAAGAAAGACTGAAACTAGGAAACCATGGAAGCCAAACCTCTAAGCGTAATCTTCTGGAATTGTAGTATGCCCTGCATCAGTCCCCCCTTCTAGAGTAAAGCTCGTCCTCGAGTTGTCCAAACAAACCAGAAGTTCATTGTCACCATGAAACGTAAAAATCTCTTGAACATTAAATGTGTTGGAGATATTCCAATCATTTGGTAGATCAATAACATAAGCATTATCATTGATCTTCTTTAAAACCTTGAAAGGACCATATTTCTCCATCTTGGTTTTGTTATAAGTACCCACTGGAAATCTCTCTTTTCTTAGATGTATCATCACGAGCTCCCCTTCCTTGAAGGTTTTAAACCTCTTGTGTTTATCAGCATCCTCTTTATATTTAGAATTGGACTTCTCCAGTTTAGATTTTACTTCATTATGTAATTCAGTTGCTTTGTCTACAAAAGAGTCGGCTGCAGTGTTTGTACTCTGTGTGGTGGGTAAGGCTACCAAATCAAGAGTATGATTAGGTACTTTAGAGTACACAATCTCAAATGGAGTTTTCCCAGTAGAACGATTCACAGAAGTGTTGAAAGCGAATTCCATATGTGGCAATAACACATCCCACTGCTTACTATTATCCAGGCACTTAGCTCTAATCAAATTCCCAAGTGATCTATTAACAACCTCAGTCTGTCCATCAGTTTGCGGATGTGAAGTTGTGCTGAATTGTAAACTGTGCCTAAGCGCATCCATAAACTTTTCCAGAAATAACTCAAAAATTTGGTATCTCTGTCAGAAGTGATAGACTTTGGAACCCCATGCAATCTTACTACTTCTTTAAAGAACAAAGAAGCAACATTAGAAGCGTCAGTTGATTTCTTACAAGCCACGAAGTGAGCCATTTTAGAGTAACGATCAACTACGACCATAACAGAATCATTACCTCTAGCAGTACGAGGTAAACCAAGTATAAAATCCATACTTATATCAACCCAAGGTGCATCAGGAACTGGTAAAGGAGTATACAACCCGGTATTTTGAATTGTACCCTTTGCTCTCTGACAGACCATGCATTTTTGTACGAACTTTTGTACATCACGTTTCAAAGATGGCCAGAAATATCTTTCTTCAATCAGGGCAATGGTTTTATCTCTCCCAAAATGACCACCAAGACCACTGCCATGTAATTCTCGCATAAGATGTAAACGTAAAGACCCTTGAGGAATACATAATCGATTCCCTTTAAAAAGAAAACCTTCTTGTATAAGAAATCATCAACCCCATGAGTTTGAGAACTGCATTGATCCCATAGTTTGCCAAAATCTTCATCTTCTGGATAAATGTCTTTGATATAGTCAAATGCATAACTCTCATTACGAATTGTAGTTAATAGATGACTTCTTCTACTTAAGGCATCACAACTTGATTCAATTTGCCACTTTTATGTCTCACGGAGAAAGTGTATTTGTTGAGTGTGGAAAGCCATCGATCATGCATTCTGTTAACTTTAGCAGAAGTATTCAAAAACTTCAAAGCATGGTTGTCAGTGTTGACAACAAATTCCCTATGTATAAGATAAGTATGCCACTGCTTAAGAGATTGAACAAGAGCCAATAACTCTAATTCATATGTAGACCATTTCTTTTGTGCATCTGAATTCTTCTCACTGTAATATGCAATTGGATGACCCTCCTGTGATAATACTGCACCAATACCAACAACAGATGCATCACAATCTATTTCAAAAGGCTTGTTGAAATTCGGAAGTGCAAGAATTGGTGTCGTACAAATTTTCTTTAAGAAGAATAAAGCTTTTATCCATTGCTTCCGTCCACTCAAACTTCTCCTTCTTGAGACAGTCAGTCAAAGGTGCAGAAATAGAGCTAAAGTTCTTCACAAATCTTCGATAGAAAGAAGCCAAACCATGAAAACTACGAACATCACGAATAGAAGTAGGAACTGGCCAATCTTCAATTGCTTGAACTTTAGAAGGATCGACATGAATACCATCAGTAGAAATCACATATCCCAAAAATGTTACTGAAGAAGCCATGAAGGTACACTTCTTCAAATTAACATATAAAGAGTTGTCAGCAAGAACTTGAAACACTTGTGAAAGATGTTGGAGGTGTTCTGGCTCACTGCGACTAAAAATTAGTATGTCATCAAAATAGACAATAACAAATTTACTGAGAAAGGGTTGGAGAACCTGATTCATAAGTCGCATAAAAGTACTAGGTGCATTAGATAACCCAAATGGCATGACCAGCCATTCATATAAACCTTCACGTGTCTTGAATGCTGTTTTCCACTCATCTCCACCTCGAATGCGTATTTGGTGGTAACCACTGCGTAAATCCAACTTAGTAAAAATAATAGAGCCCGACAGTAAATCAATCATATCATCAATACGCGGGATCGGAAATCTATAAGGAATGGTGATGCGATTTAATGCTCTGCAATCGATACACATCCTCCATCCATTGTCTTTTTTACTAACCAAGAAGGCAGGACTGGCACAAGGACTGTTGCTAGGTCGTATCAAACCCTTTGTAAGCAAATCATTTACCTGTCCCTGTAATATCTCATGCTCAGCAGGACTCAAGCGATAGTGTGCTTGGTTTGGTAAAGAGGCTCCAGGAATAAAATCGATGCAGTGTTGAATATTCCGTAAAGGAGGTAATGCAGTTGGTAGTTCATCTGGAAATAAAACATTATATTGAAATAATAAGGGCTTCACCTTTGCAGGCAACTCAATCATAGGCTTAGAATCTTCATGGGAATGTAAAGAATGTTGTGGGTGCAAAGAACGAATAACAGTGGCTACGACAGCATCAGTCTGCGCACAAGAGTTTGAAGTGGAATTGGATGGACTAAGAACCTTGGTTTTCCCATTATGAACAAAAGTGTAAGTATTCTCGAATCCATTGTGAACCGCGTGAAGATCGTATTGCCAAGGTCTGCCAAGAAGAAGATGGGTTGCCGTCATATTAATGACATCACATAGAACTGTGTCTTCATAACCCTCAAAAGAGAATGACACATAACACTGAAGAGTAATCTTCTGTGTGCTAGAGGCATTAACCCATCCTACAGTGTAAGGTTCTGGATGAGAAGTTACTGGTAGTTCAAGCTTCTTAACTACGTGATCAGCAATATAATTATCCACACTGCCACTATCAATTATCATCTTGCAGATTTTACCCCCAATATAACATCTTGATTTAAAAATACTGTGTCTCTGAGACTTGCATTGTTGAGTAAGAAATAATGGACGAATCATCCCAACAAACTCGTCGTCATCACCAGGTGAGTCTTCATCTTCGAACTCATTAAGCGCACCAGTGACTTCATTAATGAACTGAGGTTCACCAATCAAAGCATTGAATTTCCGACAATCACTAGAAGTGTGCCCCGATTGCTGACATTTATTGCACTTATCTCCACGAAATTTTGTATAAGCATTATTAGCTCGCTGTTGCGGTGGAAATTGTTGTTGCCTGTTATGAAACCGATTCCCTGTAGTAGGAGGAGTTGGTTGCAGAGAGTGAGACTGCTGACCCGGCTGAAGATCAACTGGATTGGCTAAGATAGGTGTAGCCAGAGGTGGAGTATAAGGCACAATATGGCTAGGTTGTCGATGTGAATGGCTAACATCATCATAAGGAGGCCTGGGAATATTCAAAACAGTATCTGGAGAAAAGTTTTGAGATGAATTGGTACCCCTGTAAGTTTTGATAACGCCCTTGTCTGGATGGAAATCCTAGAAGAACGAATAAGACGATTTTCTATCTTAATAGCTTGCTGCACAGCTTCGACCATAGTAAAAACTGAATGAGTCATACCATTTTGTATTAATCTATTCAGTCCCTCAATGAATCTTGCAACTAACTGTTCTTCAGATTCTTTGAGTTGATTTCGTGCGACCAAATTATAAAAATCTGACACATATTCTTCAACAGTTCGTGCCCCCTGCTGAATGTTTTGTAATTTGATGAAAAGTTGCTGCATAAAGTCTCTAGGTAAGAACTTATCCCTGATCAAAGTTTTCATACGTTTCCAAGTACGTATTTTCGGTTTGTTAGCGTTTCTACGATCATCACAGATCTTATCCCACCAAGCTGCAGCTCCTCCTTTGAGTTTGTATGTCACAAGTTTAACCTTAGAATCTTCAGGGACCTCCATGAATTCGAAAAAAGCTTCTACCTCAAAGAACCAATCAGTTAGTTCTTCAATACGAAAATTTCCAGAGAAGTTGGGAATATCAGCTTTTAGTTTATATTCTGGTAAAGAACTGTAAGGGTTGTGACCAGTTTTTAAACGTCGTTCTTCAATCCAATTCTTCTCTAGATCGTTCTCACATTCATCTTCATCATCACTGTCAAGTGCAGGAGAAACTATCTTCTTCTTTGAATGACCTATGAAACCTTCATACGATTTCTTAATGTTTAAAGTACGCAATACATCTTCAGGTACTTCATCATTCTGTAAAAACTGAAGTATATCTTCTTTAGTTTTTCCTTCTAAGTCTACAAGATCAGGCATGTCCAAATCTAGATTTATATGTTTTGCAACCTTCAAAACTTGATTCTGCATGGTTTCAAGCTTGGTATCTCTTAACCCTAATTTGTCCTCCATGGACTTCTCAAGAGCTTCAGTAATGTTTTTTTTCCAAAATCTCGGTATGAGATTTGATGAGAGCTTCGATTGCTGCTAGAGTAAGTGGTTGAGCAGTCATATTTTTTTTTTGTATACGAAAAGGAACTAAAAAAAAGGACTGAAAGGTGTTGCGGAAGCGATGTAAAGGATCAAGTTATAGGATGAAAACCTAAAACTAAGCGGTTGATACCAACTAATGTGGAACAAGGTAAAAGAAAGCAATACTAGATCGCTATAAGCAAGAAGAGAAGAGAATTCAAGCAAGAAGAGAAAAATAAGTTTTGTGTTTAATAATTTGAGTGAGTAATAGATAGCTCTTACAAGACTTAATCTAGCCTTTATATAGGCTTGAAGAATAACTAAACTAGAAAACAGAAAACTAAAAGGAAATCTAAAAGAATCCTAAAAATAAGAAAGACTGAAACTAGGAAACCATGGAAGCCAAACCTCTAAGAGGAATCTTCTGGAATTGTAGTATGCTCTGCATCAGTTGTTGTTCCGTGAGATATGTTATGTCGAGCATATTGAACTAAATTAATCATCTTGTTTGGTTATTTAGTTATTTCTCCGTAAGTTTTCTTATGTCGAGCAAAAAAATGACAATTAAATTGATTACTCTTGTGATTAGATTAGTTGTGTATTCCAATTAGATTAATTATGGGTTCTCTTGTAATTAATATAGTTGATTATTTTTGTGTCTCCATAAGTTATCTTATGTTGAGCATAATCAATTGAATTGATCACTTTTGTGTTTAATTTGATTCCGTATTCCGATTAAGTTAATCATAGGTTTAGTTCTGATTAATTTGATTGAGTTTTTGGATATAGGAAATCATTCTTATGGTTTTCGGTGTCCAATAAGAATCCTTATTTTCTTTTGAAATTAAGGTCGCTCTCGTTGTTCTTTCGAGAATGACATCAAATGGGGGAGAGTTCTTTTGAACTTGTGCTTAATGGTCATATCTTAAAGGGTGTGTGGCTGTGGATTTTTAGAGGGATAATCTTGTATCTTTAAACTCCTTGATGAATGCATTTAGCTTCGGCTTTATGATTGCATCTAAATTAGTTGGTATATATTTTTTTCCTTTTGTCATGAAATGTCTCTCTCGGAAATTTCATTATGAACCCGTTATTGTACCTTTGTCAATTTTATTGACAAAAAGAGGGAGAATTAGTATGTAGTTCACACTACAAATACATATGGTTTTCGGATCATTGTGTAAGGAGGAGTGGTTTCCATGTGAGATGGAGTATTGACTAAGGGGGAGTGATACATATCACCATAGTATTATTGTTGAACTTGTGATACAATTGAACTTTGACGCTGTGTAATAATACTATGACACTGTATAACAATGACCAAGAACTATGTTTTCTCATTGTTATAACTACGGATCTTCAACAGCGGTGATGCTAAACTTACAACCTTTGGGATCATTGGAGTACTTGGAAGTGACGAAGATTTCGAGGAATGCTAAGATTAGACATGTGGAATAGGAGCTACTAAAGTTTCTTTATCTTTTTTGTATTCCATATGTATTGATAGTTTTGTCACTAAAATTGACAAAGGGGGAGATTGTTAGAGCATTGCTTGGTCGAAATCGCATGCGTTGCTATCTCAAGCATGTTTGTCAATGTTAGTGATCAAAACTATAAGTATTGATTTTTAGTCTATTATAGCTAAGTCTCGGACTAGGATAGAAAGTGTAGTTGAGCTCAAGGACTTCATGGATATTCATCATACAAGTAGAAGAACTACTCAAGGAACCGGTGGAACTTATCTACAAAAATTTATGTGAAGAATTGAACTTATCTATCACTCAAAAGTCTATCTACTCTATCTCCTACTCTTTGAGACAACAATTCGTATGCTATATATATATAGACTTTGATTATACACATTTGGTATTTCGAGCCGAGTATACCTCGCCTATCTATATATAAAAATATGAGTTGGTAAGCTTTTCGCTTTAACCAAGTTTATCTTTACCATGTGACGAAAGTCATGATATGTTTCAATCATCTTGAAAATTGCTTTGACGAAAAATGGTGTAACAACTGTATAACGTCCTCTAAGAATGTTTCAATGATTGAAATGAGAGTTTAGATTACATAACCAATGGTGGACTTAAGCATTGTTGTGGAAACTCATTTATGTATAAGTTCTATTCCTTGAACCAAAGTTTGTGAACTTTGTTGATCAAGAAAACTAGAGGAATGGCGTGAGCCAAGTCCGCGAACTCAGTCCGCAAACTGCCGAAGTTCTCAAACCAGAGAATTTCTACCGGAGTTGACAAACTATTTGCGTGAAACTAAGTCCGCGAACTCAGTTCGTGAACCCGTTCCGCGAACCGGCGAAGTTCTCATACCCAAGAATTTCTGCTCGAGTTTGTAAACTCTGCCCGGTAATTTAAGTCCGCGAACCTAGTCTGCGAACTTGAGAAGGTTATATATCTGAAGATGATTTCTGAACTTAAACTTAAAAAGACTAAGGAATGCAGTTTGAAAACCGTGGCTATAATAGTTCATGAACCGATTCAAGTGAATCAAATCATCTTTGATTCAATTGTGTCTTGTGTAGTACATGAGATTTCCTTGCAATTGAACAACTCTCCAACTAGTTCATTTGAACTAGTTATGGTGAAGAATAACATGGTTGATATGGAATGCTCATATGGCTAACCATTTGGTTAACTATTATTGAACCAACAAGTGCATACATTTGGGTACGATTAACAAACCTAGAAGCGTGCATTGTCAAGTGTGTGTAACAAGCTAAGTTCTCGATCTAACGGTTGAGAAATATTAGCTTGAATCTAAATCAGGTTTTCATCTAACGTTGGATATTGACTGCTTTGTTACCAAGGTAACTTAATTGCAAACCCTGATTTGAAAGACTATATAAGGGTAACTCTAGTATCTGTGAAAAACTAATCCCCACACATCACGTGTGATACTAGTTTGCATACTAGAGTCGGTTCTCCTTTAACCTTTGGTTTTCTTCTTCTAAAACCAGGTTAACGACTTAAAGACTTCATTGGGATTGTGAAGCCAGACCGATACTAATTTTATCGTAGATGTGTGATCTAATCTTGCATCTTCTATCGTACGAGTAAAATCATATTGATTGGCTTGAGATTGATATCTTCGATAGGCAAGATATAAAAAGTAACTACAAACATCTTCGTCTCATTGTTTGTGATTACGAAACATCTTGTTTCGCTACCATACGATTAAGATTGTTGTGAGGTGATTGATAACTCTAGGATGTTCTTCGGGAATATAATACCGGATTATCAATTGGTTCCTGTTCACGTTGATTATTATCAAAAGACGGAACAAAACCTTTATCTGTGGGATACAAATTGATCCTTTGATAGACTTGTCTGTGTGAGACAGATTTGTTTATTGTCAAGTCTTCGACTTTGGGTCGTAGCAACTCTTAGTTGTGGGTGAGATCAGCTAAGGGAATCAAGTGCGCAGTATCCTGCTGGGATCAGAGGCGTATGGAGTATACCTGTACCTTGGATCAGTGGAAGACTGATTGGGGTTCAACTATAGTCCAGTCCGAAGTTAGCTTGGAGTAGGCTAGTGTCTGTAGCGGCTTAATACAGTGTGTGTTCAATCTGGACTAGGTCCGGGGTTTTTCTGCATTTGCGGTTTCCTCGTTAACAAAATTTCCGGTGTCTGTGTTATTTCTATTTCCGCATTATATTTGTTTATATAATTGAAATAATACAGGATGTGCATTTGAATCAATCAATTGGAAATCCGACCTTTGGTTGTTGATTGATATTGATTGATCCTTGGATATTGGTCTTTGGTACCATCCAAGTTATTCCTTGTATTTGATTAGAACTCGCAGTTCTCGCTTGAGTAAATCAAATCAAGAAGAGAGATATAAAATCGTTGATATACCTTTAATTGATTGAGTCTTGTTGATTCCCTTAAAAGTATATTCGAATTTGTCCATACAGATTGCTAAGCGAAATATTGGGTGCTGTTGTTAGACCCCCGCTTTTTCATCATGAAACTGATGCTGCTGATGTTGGCAGAGGTCATGACTCGAACTCATGCAGTTGTTCTCTCCATATTTCAGCTTAAACTCGACCTAATATCAATTCATTGAAGACCCACAAATACCTCTTCTGCTAGAGTGCGAAATTTCATTTCTTTAACAAAGAAGAGAATATGATGTTAGAAATGTAACCAACAAACCACGTTCATGTTTCTCTTTAGTCATCAGTGGGTCGGGCCAGTTTGGTTTGATCCTTGAGTGGTGCTGATACAAAGCAATACCATGCCAGCCACACTCAAGGTTCTTTTGCACTGAGCAGCAACATTGGTGTATCTAGTGGCAAACTCCATTTAGCTTCCAATTAGCCATTATTCCTCCGAATGATCGAATTTGCTTGTACTTTCTACAAAAGCATTAAAATAATATTATTAGTCAAAATACCAATTCCTAGCTAATATAAATATGAGTATAAAATGTAGCACTTACGTGTTTATCAACAACCCAACACTTATATTTTGCTAGTCCTCGAGAAAAAAATGAATATATCAGCTACACAGCTGGATATGAAGAGTATTGTCTACTAAACAGTGAGACGGATCCGCTAAACAGCAAGACCGAGAAATGTCTGCTAAACATCGATACGAAACCACTAAACAATGGTATAGAGATGTCTGTTAAACAACTAGACGAAACCACTAAACAACGGTATAAAGATGTCTGCTAAACAGCTAGACAGAAAGACCCGCTAAACAGCTGATCACATCATGCAATTTTTTTTTTGTTTTTTTAAGACCCGCTAAACAGCTGGTCACATCATGCAATTTTTTTGTTTTTGTTTTTTTAAGACCCGCTAAACAACTGGTCATATCATTTTTTTTAATTATTTTATTATTTTTTTGAAATTTCTAACTAAAGTGAGAACCTATATAATCAAAACGCATAACCACTCCCCCACACTTAAACATTACATTGTCCTCAATGTAATTGAATCATCCAACATAGAAATTAAGATGGGAAATTCCAAAAAAGATATGCAAAAAGTAAAAATAAAATCAAATAAAGAACATAGATATACCTACTGGAATATACAAACAAGACTCTCCATATATCAACAACCTAAATATTTGGGGATCAACCCAGAGCACAATATATACAACCGTTGACAACCTCAAATCCTCGTTGAAGCAACGTAAAGATATAAAGACTGTCAAAAGGAAAGAGTTACCCTCAAACCTGGTTTTTGCAAAGGATGTATCATTTTGAACAAAAACAACCGAGTCAAAGGGTTCGCTAAAGATGGGAAATGAAGCGATCTGGGAGACATGCACAAGCAAAGAGAAGTCACGATATGAAAAATAATATAGCAATACTGGAGAAGCATGCAGTTCTAATCCAAAATTAGGAATCTTCTGAAAAGTTGTGCTAACAATTCTAGGTATACGAACTTTTCCACTGGGTTTGTGACCCTGTACTAAATTATCATCATAATCATCATTAACCAATGAATCAATAGGAATATCACAATAAAGATGATTAAAAGAAACCTTATAGATAGAGTGTAATGTCTCTAAGTCGTTAGACTTAACAGACTTAACTACAGTTTCCTCGGAATTAACACATTCTTCATAAGCATCATTGTTATAACACTAATATGTCACACCGTCTAAAATAATGGTGTCCTCAATCCTAAACCCATCCCTTTGAATAGGCGAGTGATCATTAACACGATCAGGAGTTGGACTAAATACACCACCTTCACTTGGTATGACAATGTCTCTATTCCTATTATCACAACTATCAAGTTCATCATCATTCTCCATACACATTGATTCATTATCTAAAGAGGTTTCATCATAAATATCAAGAGTATAAGAAAAATTAGAACATGTATCCTCTGTAAGAACACAATCTTCTACCGACTGCGTTAGTTGAGCAATCGATAAATCAGTTTGTTCAGCAAGTTCAGCAATATGCGCATGAGCTTTACTAAGCTCGGCAAAAAATAACTCATTAGCTTTGGCCTGTTCAGCAATGTCAATATTGAGGCGTTCTAACAAAGATAGTTGTGGTGTAGATGGGTCACAGTAAGATTTATTATCTCTCTCATACTGTGACGGATAAATATGTGAATAATAATTGGAATCAATACATTGTGGCTCATAATCAGGGTAAGGTTGGTAATAATCATAACCTTCATAAGGTCCGGAATGATCATACCTATGAGAATAATTCCAATCATTATTTACACACTCGGCAGGTTCTTGATAATGAGAAAGTGCATATGCATACTCCTCATGTAAAATATCAGATGACTCCTCTATCTCAGCTCTTTTGGTAAGATTTCAAAAAGCTATAAAAGAAGTCAACTCGCTGGAAACCATTATACAAAGTAATTCTCAATAACTCACCTTACAAAAGCTTTTCGAGAATATCAAGTACTTACTTTAGGCCAGTTGTTGACTCCAATCGCCGCTCTTGTGACTAAGGTACCTATCAAAAATCAAATAAGCTACGTAAAAAGAACTAAAGAAAATACAAAAATAAAAGGAAAAATAAGCTATGTACAGAAAAATAAAAAAAATAAAAATGTACAAAATACCAACTACAATATTCCACAACCGCTCCCCGGCATAGGATTTCGGGAAACCCTATATGTGATAACCGCAATCGCACGGCGTCTAACTAGTAGACATCGACAAGTACGGGTCGTTCCCACAGGTAGTGGTGGAAATACCAATAATCAATATCTCTAATTTAACCGGAAACTATGTTTTTGTGTCTTATAAAAGTATAAATACGAAGAAAATAAATGAAACTAATAAAATGAATCAAATGGAAACATCGGTAACCATGGTTTATAGTATCCACCACTATTTGTATTCAATTACTGAAATGAAACATAATCCATGAATTATTTATTGTCTGTTCTATTGACATCACCTATTATATGTATTAGAGTCGCAAATATCACTGGGACATCCTAAGCATGACACATCAAAAGACTAAACCAAAGTATGCACCATCAAATTGTGTTATCGAGAAAATTATACGAAACTAAATTAAGGTTCTCAAATAATATCCGGCTATTCTAAGCATACCCCATCAAAAGATTTGACCCAAACATGAAATATCAAATAAGTAGACAAATATATTTTCGATCCTATTGATTAAGCTCAAAAGTTATTGTATCGTACAGAATCAGTGAAGCGACAACTAATTTCATCATTAAATTAATATATAAAATCATGGAATTAATTTATGCAAATCAAAATAGCCTCAAAACCATATATGTTTCAAATGAAAGTGGTCTAACTCTCAAAAGTGGTTTCAACTATCAAACCCTAGGTATAAAGAAATTAGATAATGGCTACGGGTTTCTCAAATCCCATCAAAATAATATTCTACAGAGAAAAGATTAAACCCAAGAAAGTTGTGTCACGCAACCCCTTATCCTTCTCCGTCGTTATGCTCTTCGCCTCCACTCTTTTCTTCTCACTGGTTTCGGCTCTCTAGTCGGCCTCCCGTCCCTTGTTCTCTGTCTGTTTTCCTCTTTATTGACCTCCATTCCAGTCCATTACTAGCTCCAAACCCAACCAGCGACTAACCATTCTGCCCTGTATCTTCTCCACCGATCCAACAACTCGACCAATCAACCCAGTTCCAAGACATCAGCCTATTCCGTCTGTCTAGCCACTGACTGCACGGCATAACTTAGCCTCCTACTAACCCTGACTACTTCATTTCCTTCCCAGACTAACAACAACTCCAGTTTCATTTGCCTACTCAAAACACCGACAAAGTCATGAAATTTCAACACCATCAGCCCAACCACTTCTCAGGCAACTCGAATTCGAAAACTCTTCATGAATCTCTCGAGCACGATCACAGCAACCATGGAAGCAACACCAGCTCCAGCTGTTAACCTATCGAAGACAATCAACACCATCATCCAACTTGCCTGAAATTACAAACCCATAAACATCTTCATTATGCAGGTAGACAAAATCCATCACCTTACAGCCATTCAATTCGTCACCAACAAACTTGCTTCTCATAACAACATCACTCTGAAGTCCTGATCAAATTGAACTACCGAGAGAGAACAAATCCCGACTGCCTGCAATTTCCGTTGCCTTATCTCCACTCATTAGCACCAGCTGATCTTTCTCTCAGAACAAGAACCCATTACCACCAGCAACCATTTTACAAACACCACCTTCGGATGCAATTATTCAGCTAAGTATACCACGCCATCGATCTCGAAACCAACAGCACATCCAAGCAATGCTGTTGCTGGTCGACATTTGAGATAAGAAGAACTTGAACTCCATCTGTATGAACCTGATGCTGCTGATGTTGGCAGAGGTCTTGACTCGAACTCATGCAGTTATTCTCTCCATATTTCAGCTTAAACTCGACCTAATATCAATTCATTGAAGACCCACAAATACCTCTTCTGCTTGAGTGCGAAATTTTATTTCATTAACAAAGAATAGAAAATGATGTTAGAAATGTAACCAACAAACCACGTTCATGTTTCTCTTTAGTCATCAGTGGGTCGGGCCAGTTTGGTTTGAGCCTTGAATGGTGCTGATACAAAGCAATACCAGGCCAGCCACATTCAAGGTTCTTTTGCACTGAGCAGCAGCATTGGTCTATCTAGTGGCAAACTCCATTTAGCTTCCAATTAGCCATTATTCCTCCGAATGATCGAATTTGCTTGTACTTTTTACAAAAGCATTAAAATAATATTATTAGTCAAAATACAAAGTCCTAGCTAATATAAATATGGGTATAAAATGTAGCACTTACGTGCTTATCAGTAGGCATATCAGTTGGTGATGGGAGTGAGAAATTTCTCATTTGAGGACAAACAATTTCCAATTTGTAAGGTTACAAGTTCAGAGTCATTGTGCAAGGAAATCACATATGACTGAGCAGAAAAAGGAAATGTTGGTTCATCAAAAGTAACATTTCTGGATACAAAATCTTTTTAGTAAGAGGATCAAAATACTTGTATCCTCTGTTAAGAGGGCTATAGCCCAGAGATACACACTAGGTAGATTTAGGAATGAGCTTGTCAGCTCTGTAGTCAGACAGATTTGGATAACAGCTACATCCAAATACTTTGAGCAAACTATAATCAGGGATAGTATCAAAAAGAACTTGAAAAGGACTAATATAGTGAAGAAGTTTTCTGGAAGTTCTATTTATAAGAAAAGTTACTGCTAAGAAGGAGTCAAACCAGAAATGTTTTGAAGAGATGCTTGAAAATAAAGATTATTTCTCATCTCAGTAATGTGTCTGTGCTTTCTTTCAGCAAGACCATTCTGAGCTTATGTATGAGGACAGTAAATCCTGAGAGTAATTCCACATGAGTCAAGGAAAGCTTTAAAAGGACATTTTACAAGTTCAAGTGCACCATCACATTGAAAACAAACAACAGAGGTGTTTAAGAGATTTTCACTAGTGCTTTTAAAATGTTGAAAGCATTTTAAACTGTCAGTTCTACTTGTCAAAGGATAAATCCATTGGTACAAACAGTAATCATCACAATGGATAAGTTGTAAGGTGAAGTAGAAACTCTTGTAGATGGATAAAAAGGTAATTTATGATGTTTACCTAGTTGACACTCATGACAGAAAGATTGCTATGAAATCTGAAGAAAGCTTGATATGAGTACAGTTATGTAACTTAATTATTATTGTGGGATGGATGTCCATGTATCTTATGCCATATAGAAGGATCAGCTAGTGTGGAAGTAAAATAAAATACATGAGTCAGTTGAATAGGATAGAGATCATTACAAACTGGTCCCTCTGCTACCATTACATTGGACTTGGGATCCTTCACATTGTACCACCAGTCAAACAATTCAAGTGACACATTGTTTTCCTTAGTGAATTGAGCAATACAAATAAGATTCTTGCACAAAGATGGAACTAATAGCCCATTCTTCAAGACAAAATCAGCATGCAAAGTAGATATTGTAGAGATGCCAACATGAGTAATCTTGAGAAATTTACCATTTCCAACCATGATATGCTCAGAGCCAGTATAGGTAACAATGTCATATAAGAGCGCTGAGTTGTTTGTCATGTAAGCAGAAGCAGCTGAATCAAGAATCCATTGAGTACCCATCACAGTATTTGTAGTAGGAAAGGTTGAACTCAAGGAACATGTGTAAAATGCTTGATGTGATTTCTCAGAAGAATGAGCATGGGGTGGTGATGTGGGATAATTACTTTGCTGGGGAGATTCAGTATAGAAAGCTTTAGGGCCAGATGCAGATTTATTTTTAGATGGTTTTGAAGTTGATGGGGTATATCTAATCTACACATGTTAGCAGTATGATTCCACTGTTTGCATATTTGACACATGTTAGAAATCAGTGGGTGTGAAGTTATTTGCAGTTGGTGGAGGACTCCAGTGCTGAGATGTATGATGAGTTATAGGTGGTTGATATTGGTGTTGATGGTGATTGTGTTGGGGTGGTTGTTTCTAATATTGTTGTTGATTGTGTTGAGGTGGTTAGGATGATAAATGTGAACCATAACCACCATTCCCATATGAATGTGCAGCATAACCATAACCACCATGTCCCTGTGAACCATAAATACCATTCCCCTGTAAATGAGACCCATAACCACCATTCCCCTGTGATCTATGACCTCCTGAACTAGATCATGGGTTAGAATGATGATTTATGCTACCACTAGAGCTACTACCACCAGGAGAACCACGGTAATTGGTCTTCTTAGAAAAAAATGCAGAAGGTGCATTTGATGATTCCAAAATAACAATAGAGTCATGAGATTTACTCTGAAGCCATTTTTCATGATGCAATAACTTAGATCTAATCTCACTAAATTTGTAAGGGGTCTCACGATATTGTGAAGTAACCACAAAATGATCAAAATCAGCATTTAATCCATTTAAAACATGTAAAACTACATCTTCATCCGCAACTTTATCATTAATAGCTGCCAGATTATCAACAATTTCTTTAACAGAACTCAAATATTCAGAGATTGGAGTATTACCCTGTTTAATAGAATACAATTGACGACGAAGAAGATATTTACGAGCTACAAACTGGTCATTAAACTCCACCTGAAGATAATCCCACACTTGCTTCGTAGTTGTTAACCTAAGAGTACCAGCAGAAACAGATCTGGTAAAAGTTGCATTGAGACAGGACAGAACAAACCATCCATAGAGATCCAGTAAAGATACTTTGGATTGGTAACCATAACACCATTTTCACTAACCTGACGAGGAGGACAGACATAAGTTCCATTAACAAAACGGAATAGATTTGTAGTGGAGAGAATGGTCTCAAACTGATTTGTAGTGCATTAGCTTGCAAACACAAGAATGAAACCGAATAATTCCAAGTCCCTTTGTAAACACATCTGCAAGATGATGTTGAGATGGAACATATGCAAGTTTGAGAAAGCCATCTTCAACTAAATCACAAATGTAGTGGTAGTCGATCTCCACATGCTTAGTGCGAGTATGGAAAACTGGATTTGTAGCTAAGTTGTTGCGCCAATATTGTCACAGTAAAGAGTGGCAGATCTAAACAGAGTAATGTGCAGTTCTTTAAGTAAATAAAAAATGCGTTGAAGCTCATCACTGATCACTGCTAAGGACTTGTACTGTGCTTCAGTGCTGGAGCGAGAAATAGTTGGCTGCTTTTTAGAGGCCCAAGAAACAAGAGAATTGTCTAAGTATATGCAGTAACCACTACTAGACTTGCGAGTGTCAGGGCATCCTGCCCAATCAGAGTCATAGTATGCAGTCAAAACATCACAAGGTCCTAAAAAGAGAGTAATACCAGAGCCAATACTACCCTTGACATATCTTAAAATCCATTTTACTAGTTGTAGATGAGAAGTAGTGGGAGCATGCATAAACTGGGAGACATAATTTACTGAAAAACATAAATCAAGTCCGGTAAGAGTGAGATACTGCAAACCTACAACTAGACTCCTGTAGAATCCAACATCATCAAGAGGTTCACCATTGTATAAGGATAATCTTGGTTCTGCAGCTACATGGGTACTTGTAGAACTGCATGTAAGCATATCAGCTTTTTGTAGTAACTGGAGAGCATATTTCTGATGTGTAAATAGAATAGAAGTAGAATATCTACAACATTCAGCTCCATGAAAATAATGTAAAGGACTCAATTCCTTCAAAGAGAATTCTTTGCTCAAAACAGCTACAAATGAGTCCAACAATGCTGGAGAAGAGCTAATAAGTATCATATCATCTACATATAAGAGAAAAAGCATCTGATGCTCACCAGAAGTATAACAGAACAATGAATGATCATTTAATGACTTATGAAATCCATGGATTTCAAGAAAAATAGTGAGTCTCTCAAACCAAGCTCTAGGAGCTTGTTTAAGACCATAAAGGTATTTCTTCAACAGACAGACATAGTTAGGTTTGAGCTCATCAACAAAACCCTTTGGTTGAGTCATTTAGACATCCTCCTTGAGAAATCCATGAAGAAAAGCATTGGAAACATCCAACTTCCTGATATCCCAGCCATTTGTTACAACAATAGTCAATACATACTTGATAGTTGTAGTTTTTACAACATGGCTGAAAGTCTCTGAGTAATCAATTCCATCTTGCTTGATGCACCCTTGTACAACCAACCTAGCTTTGCATCTTTCTATGCTTCCATCAGAGTTGTATTTGATTTTATAAACCCACTTGTTTCCTAGATAAGACATTCATTCCTTCCACAAATGGTACCAATATCCATGTGTCATTTGTCATTAAAGGAGCATACTCAGTCTTCATAGCTACAACCCATTTTGGATGTTTGGAATATTCTTGATAAGATTTTGGCTCTACTTCTGAAGTAAGTATAGATTGTAGAGAAACATGTAATGTAAGAACAGTATGTGCCACAAAGTCAGGGTGAACCTGTTTTGGCTTAGAAATTCCTCTAGATGATCTGGTAGTAATAGTTCTGACTGGAAGTTGTATTTATGTTTGAGGAACAACAGTAAGAAGGTCACCAGAATCAGTAGGCATATCAGTTGGTTCTGGGGGTGAGGAATTTGGCATTTGAGGACTGAAACAATTTCCAATTTGTAAGGTTACAAGTTCAGAGTCATATGAGAGGAAATCACATGTGACTCAGCAGCAAAAAGGAAATGTTGATTCATCAAAAGTAACATTTCTGGAGACAAAAGTCTTTTAATAAGAGGAAAACACTTGTATCCTCTGTAAAGAGGGCCATAACCCGGAAATACACACTGAGTAGATTTAGGACTGAGCTTGTCAGCTCTGTAGTCAGATGGATTTGGATAACAACTACATCCAAATACTTTGAGCAAATTATAATCAGGGATAATATCAAAAAGAACTTTAAAAAGACAAATTTAGTGAAGAAGTCTGCTGGGAGTTTTATTTATAAGAAAAGTTGCTACTAAGAAATTGTCAAATCAGAAATGTTTTGGTAGAGATGCTTGAAAAGCAAGAGTATTTCCCATCATAGTAATGTGCCTGTGCTTTCTTTCAGCAAGACCATTCTGAGCTTGTGTATGAGGACAAGAAATCTTGAGAGTAATTCCACATGAGTCAAGGAAAGATTAAAAAAGACCTTTTACAAGTTCAAGTGCACCGTCACACTGAAAAGAAACAATAGAGGTGTTTAAGAGATTTTCACTAGTGTTTTTAAAATGTAGAAAGAATTTTAAACTGTCAGCTCTATTTGTCAAAGGATAAATCCAATGGTACCTACTGTAATCATCAATAAATAAGATATAGTACCTAAAACCATCAAGAGATTGAACAGGGGCAAGACCCCATATATCACAACGGAAAAGTTGTAAAGGTGAAGTAGAAACCCTTGTAGATGGAGAAAAAGGTAATTTATAATGTTTACCTAGTTGACATGCATGACAGAAAGATGTTATGGAAGCTGAAGAAAGCTTGATGTGAGTAGAGTTATGCAACTGATGTGATTTTCAATTGAGTTGTAGTAGTAATAGGTTCGTTGAGACCTGTGAAAGCAAAATATTTTAGACTTATAAAACTTGAAAATAGAAAACTTATTGCTAAATTGATTTCAAGATATTAAAAATAACCAAGACACTGATTCCACTATCACACATGAATAAGTTATGGTAAATAATCCAAAACTCTAATTATCTTCTAAGTCAATTATTTCTTAATTCACAAATAATCAGGCATATTCTCAAACATTAATTGTATTCCCTAAGCATAGATTACATAAACAAAGTATAACCTATCAAATTGAATCACAAGTAATTAAGAAAATCATGCCAACAATTTAAAACTATGCAAAGCAGTGATTGAGTGAATTATAAATAATAAATTAGAGAGAATAAAATAGTTACCAATTATTCATGCGTGAATAGCTTCCTCATTGCCTTGGTTGTGGGAGAATTAGCTCATCATCATGTTGTGAACACACTCAAAATTCATTTTTATTGCTCAAAGGGTGTTTACAAAGATGAAATGGAGAAAAACTATTAAAAACCGGGTTTGTAACAATTATAAGTATTACAAACCGAACTGTTACAGAGAATGATATACGTAAACTGTCACTGATGCTGTAGCATACGACCCTCACCCCTCTGTCGTTGTCACTGTTGATAAATGACTGTCTCTGTGGGTCTTTTGTTCTTCGTTTTCTTTACAGCAGCAGAAATGGTGATTTCTGCAACTTGATTTTCTCGACTCTGTGATGCTCTGTAATCTCCCAAACTCTCCGTCACCCTTATATGACATCCCAGAACTCTTTATATACTCGACAGGATCTCAAAATCCCTGTAATAACTTCGGAATTATCTTTATTAACTCCGCCAGCTTCGGGAATATTTTGTTTCCTTTTTCTTCTCCTGCACGCGTCTGCAGCTGCCTAATCTTCCTTATTTAACTTCTCCACGCTTATGCAGAGACCAATCTCTATCCAAACACGAGCAGCACACGTCTAACTCGCTGTGATCCCGTGAATATTTCTTCCGTGGGCGTGTTTCCATGTTTTCTTCTCGCAGAAATTACATTCAAACTGGATCGAATCTAACACCTCTACCATCCCTGTCTACCCCATACAAAAATACCCAATAAATTCCAGCGCTTAAGTCTCACCGCAACAAGCTCAGATCACCAACCCTAATTCTGCCAGTTGAGAGTTTATTTTTTCCCGCCAAAACCAGAAATTTGAAATGATGAAGATGGTGTCCCCCTAACCAAACCGGGGATGCAAATAGTAGGTGTCCAACTGAGGTGCCCCTTATCCGAATTGGAGGTCCGTTTAGCAAATGTCCTCCGGGGTCCAAAAAGCACTTTTCGAGCAAATTTTTTCACACAAGTGTATTTATCCAAAAACACCTATAAAAAACATAAAAGCACCATAATTAATACGAAATTCAAGCACTAACAATACAGACATTGAGGACAATTTAGACACAAAAACGTGTCTATCAAATACCCCCAAACTTATTATTTGCTAGTCCTCGAGCAAATCTAATTTAGAAAAATAAAAATGACTACACTTAGCACGTGCATCAAGCCGTTAAACCGCTAGGTGGCCCTAGCGGCGGAGTGTTGTCTTCGGAGGGTTTACCAGAGGTGTACCCACAAAACCTTTACTCCAGACCCTAGCTATCTACGCATAACCTTGGAAGGCACTAAAGAATCTCCTTGGTTGGAATACTCTCACATGGAAAGATTAAGAAGATGGATAAAGAGAAAAAATCGATGGTTTAAAGTGAACGGTGTTTCCCATATCTGTCTGAAGGCCTCTGCCAAGATGAACCTATCCTAATGGAATGAGATACCGGTCTGACTAATATCAACACCACTGGCATATACAAGGGGACCAGTGGTCGATAAACCTAACTCTAGGTCAACACAACTAGAATATACAAGGGCAGTAGTGGTCGACTTTATTGAATTTATTCCGGTTAGTCTGATGGTCTGGTCTCAACTTTTTTTTTTGTATCTCAATCACTCTATTTCACCTAGAAATGGTAAAAACTTGAATCGTGTGCCCCACCAAATCACTTAAGAAATAAAAAACAGAAGGAATTAGGATTCAACGAGATATGGCGAAACTACCATGTTTTTTTTAAAAAAAATTCTAACACCTGAGCTCTGTGTTTTTATGAATAGACTCTTTAGATGTTTCCATCTAATCAGATTGGTTCCTCAACTCCTACAACCAAGATGTTCCCATCCACTTAGATTGGTTAGTGCTAACCTTAATAAGCATAAATTTCTAGGCTCTGGAGTTTATTTATTGCAACTAAAAGCTAACAAACTTCCCCATCCCCAAACTTAAATCTAACATGGTCCTCAATGTTTCCAAAGAAAGAGCAATACCAAAAAGTAAAGTACCATGAGGAATCAGTAAAGAGAGAAGTCGGAAAGGTAGTACCTGGGTGAAGAGAGAAATCAAAAACTAATATACAACATACAATCGCCTCGATGGTCAATCAAGGGTAAACAGGGTCTTCCAGAGGGACCTCCTCAACATCACCTGTAGGAAAGGGCTCTAAAAAGGGTTTCAATCTCTGACCGTTAACCTTCGAAAATATACTACCATATGGTGTCTCGATCTCAACAGCTCCACGAGGAAAGACAATGCGAACAATTAAAGGACCCGTCCACCGAGAACGTAACTTCCCGGGGAATAGATGCAAACGGGTATCTTACAGAAAAACTTTTTTACCAAGAGAAAATGACTTTCTTAAAATATTTCTATCATGCACAAGTTTCATTTTGTTCTTATACTCCTTAGCACTATCGTATGCATCTCTACGAATCTCTTCCAACTCATTGAGCTGGAGTTTCCTATGGGATCCTGCCTTGTCAAGTGAAAAATTTAACTGCTTAACAACCCAGTATGCTCTATGTTCTAACTCAACAGGTAAGTGACATGCCTTTCCATACACAATTCGATAAGGTGACATTCCAATGGGTGTCTTAAACGCAGTACGGTAAGCCCATGAGGCATCAGTAAACCTATACGACCAGTCTTTCCGATTAGGATTAACTGTTTTCTCTAATATACGTTTTATCTCCCTATTGGAAACCTCTACCTGACCACTAGTCTGCGGATGATACGGGGTAGCTACCTTATGTGTAATACCATATTTTTTCATCAAAATCCTAAAAGTTCCATTACAAAAGTGCGACCCTCCATCACTAATTATAGCACGCGGTGTACCAAAACGTGTAAGTATATTATCTTTCATGAACTCAACCACAACCCTATGGTTGGTTTTACACGCAACCGCCTCAGTCCACTTAGAGACATAGTCTACAGGGACAAGGATGTATAAGTTACCAAAAGAATTAGGAAACGGACCAGTCAATACCCCACACATCAAAGACCTCAACAACTAAAATAGGGTTCAAGGGCATCATGTTCCTACGGGAAATGGTTCCTAATTTCTGGCAACGCTCACAAGTAACACAGTGACTATGGGAGTCTTTAAATAACGAAGGCCAATAGAATCCACACTGCAATATCTTAGCAGAAGTTTTATTAGCACTAAAGTGTCCCCCACAATCAAGATCATGACAAAAGTAAATAATACTGGACTTGTCACTCTCAGGTACACATCTCCTAATAATCTGGTCTGGACAATACTTAAACAAATAAGGTTCATACCAAAAGAAGTGCTTCACCTCGGCTAAAAACCTAGAACGATCTTGTTTACCCCAATGTTGGGGCATTCGACTAGTAACAAGATAGTTCACTATATTCGCATACCAAGGTAATTGGGTAACAAAGAACAGTTTTTCATCAGGAAAGTTATCCCTTATAGGAAGGGAATCATCAGGGGAATCAACAACTAGCCTAGACAAGTGGTTTTATACTAAATTTTCGGCACCCTTTTTGTCTCTAATGTCTGGAGAAAAATCTTGCAACAAAAGAATCCACCTAATCAATCTAGGTTTCGTATCCTTTTTAGACAGAAGATATTTCAAAGCAGCATGATCAGTATATATTACGATCTTAGAACCTAAGAGATAGGGTCTAAACTTGTCTAAGGCAAACACAATGGCTAACAGTTCCTTCTCGGTAGTGGTATAGTTCAACTGGGCATCATTCAGAGTTTTGCTAGCATAGTAAATCACATGAAGTAATTTGTTTTCTTGCTGACCTAGCACAACACCAATAGCATAATCTGAAGCATCACACATGATCTCAAAGTGTAAGTTCCAGTTGGGGTGCCTGGACTATGGGGGCGGTAGTGAGTAAATTCTTAAGCTTCTCAAAAGTCTCGAAACAAGCATCATCAAAGACAAACTTAACGTCTTTTGCAAGAAAATTGCAAAGAGGTATAGAAATCAAGCTAAAATCCTTAATGAATCAACGATAAAAACCTGCATGCCCTAAGAATTACCTAATATCTCTTACGGTTTTTGGGACCTGAAAAGTTTTAATGAGGTCAACTTTGACTTTATCTACCTCTATACCCTTCGAAGATACGATATGCCCTAGACCAATTCCTGAACGAACCATGAAGTTACTTTTGTCCCAATCAAGCACTAAATTCTTTTCCTTACACCTAGTCAAAAATAATGACAAATGATGCAAGCACTCATCGAAAGACGAACCAAACACTGAAAAATCATCCATAAAGACCTCTAAGAACCGTTCTACCATGTCAGAAAATATGCTCATCATACAACGCTGAAAGGTCGCAGGAGCATTACATAGCCCGAAAGGCATGCGTCTATACGCAAAGGTACCAAAGGGACAGGTAAAAGTGGTTTTATCTTGGTCTTATGGGGCTATGACAACCTGATTATAACCGCAGTATCCATCTAAAAAGCAATAATGGCTACGTCCAGCTAAACTCTATAGCATTTGGTCGATGAAGGGAAAGGGAAAGTGGTCATTCCTAGTGACCTTGTTCAATTTCCTATAGTCAATACAGACACGCCAACCCGTGGTCACCCGGGTTGGGATTAACTCATTGTTATCATTCTAGACTACAGTAATATCGGATTTCTTGGGAACAACCTGAACGGGGCTGACCCACTTACTGTCTGAAATGCGGTAGATAATGCCTGAATCTAATAGCTTAAGAACCTCGGTTCGAACTACTTCTTTTATATTAGGGTTCAGTCGACGTTGCATCTCCCTAGAAGGTTTGGTGTTACTCTCTAAATAGATATGATGCATACAATCAGTAGGACTTATACCCTTAATGTCTGCTATGGTCCACCCTCAAGATTCCTTGTTCTTCTGAAGGAGTCACTAGCCTACTTTCCTGATCACTATCCAAGTCGGATGCTATAATCACAGGTAAATTTTTATATGGGCCTAAAAACACATACTTCAGGGAATCTGGTAATGGTTTAAGGTCCAACTTAGGAGGCTTTTCTAACGAAGGAACTAGGGTAGACTTAGAAACGGGTAGAGGTTCGAACTTAGGTTTCCAGCTATTACTAGTGTCTATCAAAGGGGTTGAATCTAACAAAGCATTCACCTCATTAATCACATCGTCATCATCAAAATCAATTCTAAAGTGGGGAAGGCATTTCTCTATTGGATCTTCTAACAAAGTGTTTGGTTTACTAAGTTCGAACCTCTACCCTCATTGGTCTCTTTGGAGACTCTATCAGTCTCCTCATTTTCTGGCTCAGAAGGGTGAACTACAACATGTTCACTATCAGGCATGCAACCTTATTGTCAACTTTCTTTCCACTTTAAAGGTTGTTATAGAATTCATATGATTGTACGGTTTCTCTCCTTTAGGGTTAGGATCAGTTTGACTAAGGAACCTTCCATCTTCTCTTTCACTAAGAAACTTAGCTATTTGGCCGACTTGAAGTTCTAATTTAGCAACTGGAGTTGACCTGAAGAGTTCTTAGCATAACCAAAACCTGGGGGAGGCTGAGAATTACTAGACTGTCCTTGATTCTGACCCTTAGACGAAGAAACATTAGGATGGTTTCTCCAACCATGGTTGTAAGTCTCTGAGTATGGGTCAAACTTTTGACGGTTCTCAAACCTAGCATTGTTATAGACAGCATGGGCTTGCTCTTCACTAACCTGATCTTCCCAAAACGAGTTATTGGGTTCTACTCCACAACTAGACACTTGAGAGGCTCTAAACCTATCATCAAGTTCAACAAGAGACATATGTTTAGGATGATTCAATTCCAAAGCTTCTAACCTTCTAGACAAAGCAGCAAACTTAGCATCTGACCCGAAGCTTGTATCTACCACATTGGTGCTACTTCTATTGACCAAGAGTCTTTTGGGGGGTTCAACACAAGACTCCCACTGTTGGGATTTTTCAGCTACAACTCCTAAGAAGGTCAAAGCATCATCATCACTTTTACTAGTGAACTCATCAACGCACATAGACTCTATCATGGATTTGGTTGAATAGTCTAAACCATCATAAATAATCTCTACGAGTTTCATCTTATCAAATCCATGGTGAGGACATTGGGATATGAGATCATTGAATCTCTCTAAAAACCTATAAAGAGACTCTCCCTCTTGTTGCACACTAGCATTAATTTTCTGCCTAACAGATGCACTTTTATGCTTAGGGTAGAATTTCATATAGAAAGCAACAATAAGTTCCTTCCATGGTTCAATGGATTCATATGGTAGGTTGTTCAGCCAGGTCTTGGATTTATCTCTCAAAGAAAAGGGAAACATCTTAAGTTTCAAGACTTCATCAGTAAGGTCTTTTATTCTAATTGTCCCATAAATTTCCACAAAGTCCCTAATATGAAAGTAATGGTTCTCATCATCTTTCACTAAGAATATAGGGATCATCTGAAAAATACTAGGTTTTATCTCGAAATTAGCGGTAGTGGCTGGCAATTTAATGCACAAAGCTCGGGTGGACCTAGTTGGGAACATGTAATCTTTCAAAGTTGCCATCATTGGCACAGCTGAAGTATTAGGGGTATTTTCCTCATGAAGAGACAGATTCTCAAAACTGAAGTTTCCAAAAACAGGGCTCTCAAAGGAAGAGTCTTCGAGCTTCCCGCTTCCACAAGAATAACTACTAGGTTTTTCACCAATCAATCGACCTAGATTATCTCTTTTCCAAGCCCGTTTTCTAATGACCTCGGGCATACATTAGAAAAACAAACAAAAAAATCCTAAAGGAAGAGAGGTTCTAAGAAAACACAAAGCAGTATGACTCCACCACATCAAACCTACTGATTTCTAGCAAACAAAAAGCATGATGGCTCCACTTAGATTATTTCTAGATCGGCTTCTAATCCTTCGAAAGGGAATTCGTTACAATTTAAGCAAACCCCTATGGAATCAATCTGAGTTAAAGTAAGTTGAATCGAGACGAGGGAAGCTCAGTGGAGCTTTGATACCCAAGGCTTCACCGGCGTTACAAGGCGGTGTATTCAACTCACATAAATCATCATGAACTTTGAAGCATGCTTAAAAGAGTAACCAATATTTTTCGAATTACTTTCCTATTAAGCTCGTTACCCTATAGGTCTCGTTCTAGTCAAATTTTAGGCTTAGGTTCGCGTTTGGTTTCGTTTTCCTAAGGCGGGCAAGAAGGGAACGGTGATGAAATCCGAACCCTTATCTTGTGTGGCCAGTCCTTGCCCTTTACTAGGAAATTAAAGCAGTCGTTTTCAAATCCTCAGCATATATGCAAACGAAGGAATACAGTAACTCGCTGACAGGGGATTCACGAGTGTTTCGACAAACTTACCTCTCGTACCAGACGGGGGATGAACCGCTGAAGTCGACTCGGGCCACGACTCCTATGTCATGTACGAACCCGAGGGGCCGAGGCGATATCGTAATCGCCATACTTCTCTGCAAACAATTTATATTTAAACTACCGTTCCGTAGGGTTAAAAAAAAAAAGTCCCAAAGTCCACAGTCCACAGTCCAAAAATAAAGTGCAAAAGAAAAAGATAATCTAAAAAAAGTTCTAAAAGAATAAAAAAAAATGTCTCTCTCTCTCTCTTTTTTAAAATTAATTTTTATTCTTCTTTTCTTTCGCTCCTTTCGCTTTGCTTTTACTCCAAATCTTTAAGTATTCACCAAAAGCTTTAGCAAATTTTTCTTTCGCTCCAAAATCCAAAATCTGTAAGGAAGAGACAAAAAACCCAAAAACGTAAAAAATAACAAATAAAATAAAAATAAAAAGAAAAAGAAAATAAAAACCTAAATAAAATAAAAAATATAAAAACTCTAGCCTAAAGACAAGTCCGCGTCGGCGACGCCAAAAATTGATGTGATTTTCAATTGAGTTGTAGTAAAAAGTTCGTTGAGACTTGTGAAAGCAAAAGATTTTAGATTTAATGAAATTTAAAAATAAACAAAACTTAATTCAAGATTATTAGGAATAACCAAGACACTGATTCCACTATCACATATGAATAAATTATGGCAAATAATCCAAAACTCTAATTATCTTTTAAGTCCCTTATTTCTTAATTCACAAATAATCAAACATATTCTCAAATATTAATTGTATTCCCCAAGCATAGACTATCAATTGATTAAACAAAGTATAATCTATCAAATTGAATCACAAGTAATTAAGAAAATTATGTAAACATTTAAAAACTCTGCAAAAGCAGTGATTGAGTGAATTATAATTAAAAATTAGAGAAAATGAAATAGTTACCCATTATTCATATGTAAATAGCTTCATCCATTGCCTTGGTTAAGCGAGAATTTAGCCTCTCATAATGTTGGAAACACACTCAGAATTCGATTTCATTGCTCAAAAATGGTTTACAAATGATGAAAAGGGAGAAATAATTCAAAACCGGGTTTGTAACAATTATATTTGTTACAAACCAAAGAACGATACAGAGGATGTGTCACTGTTACTGTAGATCTAAGACTGTCACTGAACGGTCGAAAATACTCTAGCAAAATAAGACCGCTTCTTGAGGTCTTATGTTCTTCGTGTTCTTCAATGGAAGCAGCAGCAGCAGCAGCAGGTTTCTCTGGTGATCGTATTTCGCCTCTGTGATGTTCCAAATCCTTCCCAAACTCTCTGTCCCCCTTCTCTATCACCTCAAAAATCTTTATATACTCCACAGGATTGATATCACTCCAGTAAATGCGAATATTGTCTTTTTATTGCTCTCGGATATTCACGGGAAAATAATTTCCTCACGATTCTACAGCTGCCAAACCTTCCTTGTTTAACTCCTCTACACTTCTATATTGACTCAACACACTTTAAATACACGCAGATCATGTTATGAACACACTTCTATATTTCCTCACGATTCTACAGCTGCCAAACCTTCCTTGTTAAACTCCTCCACACTTCTATATTGACTCCACACTTCTATATTGATTCAAACAGAACCCGTGAAAACTTGCGTCCTCTCTTTGCTTCAATACGGCGATGCATCCCATGTTCGTTGATTCTAACCTCATTACCAGTCCTGTTTAGTCAAAACAGGATACTCTGAGTCAAATCCATCTATTTAATCTCCTTCAAACTCCTCCAAAATCACGACTGAAAAATACGTTGCATGTAAGCTTTCTTTTCCCGCCAAAAATGTTCAAACTGTGGGGAAGAAAGGGTTTCCCCCTATCCAGAGTAGAGGTGCCGATAGCAGCTGCCTCTGGGGTGTCCTGGGGTTCCCCTTATCCAAAATGAGGGTACCTTTAGTACTTTTCTCCGGGGGTCCAAATAGCACTTTTTGAGCAACTTTTCCACACAAGTGTATTTCTCCAAAAACACCTACACAAACATAAAAACACCATAATAAGTAAAAAAATCAAGCACTATCAATAGAGACACTGAGGACAATTCAGACACAAAAATGTGTCTATCAATTATACACATTTGGTATTCTGAGCCGAGTATACCTCGACAATCTATATCTCGAAACATGTGGTGGTAAGCTTTTCGCTTCGGTCAAGTTTATCTTTACCATGTGACGAAAGTCATGATATGCTTCAATCATCTTGAAAATTTCTTTGACGAGAAATGGTGTAACAACTATATAACATCCTCTAAGAATATTTCAATGATTGATATGAGAGTTTAGGTTACATAACAAATGGTGGACATAATCGTTGTTTTGGAAACACATTTATGTAAAAGTCTTATTCCTTGAACCAAAGTTTGCGAACTTTGTTGATCAAGAGAACCGGAAGAATGGCGTGAGCCAAGTCCGTGAACTGCCGAAGTTCTCAAACCCGAAAATTTCTTCTGAAGTTGACAAACTACTTGCGTGAAGCTAAGTCGGCGAACTCAGTCCGCGAACCAGCGAAGTTCTCAAACCCGAGAATTTCTGCTGGAGTTTGTAAACTCTACCCGGTAACTTAAGTCCGCAAGCCTAGTCTGCGAACTTAAAAAGGTTATATATCTGAAGATGATCCCTGAACATAAAATTAAAAAGACTAAGAATGCAGTTTGCAAACTGTGGCTATAAAAGTTCATGAACCGATTCGAGTGAATCAAATCATCTTTGCTTCAATTATGTCTTGTGTAGTACATAAGATTTTCTTGCAATTGACCAACTCTCTAACTAGTTCATTTGAAGTCATTTGAAATAGTTATGGTGAAGAAGGATATTGTTGATATGCAATGCTCATATGCCTAACCATTTGGTTAACTATTGTTAAACCAACAAGTGCATACGTTTGGGTACGGTTAACAAACCTAGAAACGTGCGTTGTCAAGTGTGTATAACAAGCTAAGTTTTCGATCTTACGGTTAATAAATATTAGATTGAATCTAAATCAGGTTTTCATCTAACGGTGGATATTGATTGCTTTGTTACCAAGGTAACCTAATTGCAAACCCTGATTTGAAACACTATATAAAAGAGACACCTAGTATTGTGCAAAACTAATCCCACACCTTACGTGTGATACTAGTTTGCGTGCTAGAGTCATTTCTCCTTTAAAATTTGGTTTTCTTCTTCTAAAACCAGGTTAACGACTTAAAGACTTCATTAGGATTGTGAAGCCAGACCGATACTACTTTTATCATAGTTGTGCGATATGATCTTGTATCTTCTATCGTACGAGTACAATCAGATTGATTGGCTTGAGATTGATATCTCTGATAGGCAAGATATAAAAAGTAATCACAAACATCTTCGTCTCATTTTTTGTGATTCCGCAACATCTTGTTTCGCTACCATACGATTAAGATTGTTGTGAGGTGATTGATAACTCTAGGTTGTTCTTCGGGAATATAAGACCGGATTATCAATTGGTTCCTGTTTACGTTGATTATTATCAAAAGACGGAACAAAACTTTTAAGGTTTATCCGTGGGAGACAGGTTGATCCTTTGATAGACTTGTCTGTGTGACACAGATTTGTTTATTATCAAAGCCTGCGATTTTGGGTCGTAGCAACTCTTAGTTGTGGGTGAGATTAGCTAATGGAATCAAGTGCGCAGTATCCTGCTGGGATCAGAGGCGTTGGGAGTACAATTGTACCTTGGATCAGTGGGAGACTGATTGGGGTTCAAATACAGTCCAGTCTGAAGTTAGCTTGGAGTAGGCTAGTGTATGTAGAGGTTTAATATAGTGTGTGTTCAATCTGGACTAGGTCCGGTGTTTTTCTGCATTTGCGGTTTCCTCGTTAACAAAATTTCTGGTGTCTGTGTTATTTCAATTTCCGCATTATATTGTTTTATCTTTATAATTGAAATAATACATGTTGTGCGTTATATCATCAATTAGAGTAATCCAACCTTTGGTTGTTGATTATCATTGATTGATCCTTGGATATTGGTCTTTGGTACCATCCAAGTTATTCCTTGTGTTTGATTAAAGACTCGCTGATTTCTATTAGCTCGAGTAAATCAAAACAAGAGAGAGATATTAACTCCTTGATATACTTTAATATAGATTGAGTCTGACTGTCTAGTTGATTCTCTAGCAAAGTATATTGGAGTTAGTCCATACAGATTGTAAGTGAAATATTGGGTTGTGTTGTTAGACCCCCGCTTTTTCAAAAAATAGTGCTGAAAATTGGTGTGAAGTTGGGTAGATCGCCATTCTACCCGGAGTTAACGTACGATGACACACACTCAAAAGAAAGCTCTTTAGTAGTTTATAAAGAAATCTGGCCGGTGCTTCACATGATATAAATACGGGTAGTCTCCACTAATGATTGATCAACAACTTAATAATGCATTTCCATCTGTATCTCATTTATCACCGGCATGATTAAATCCATTATTTAGCACTCTAACAAGTAAGAAATCCAAACGTAGTTCCTTAACACTTCCAAGTTCAGTTATGTCGGTCAGAATTCTCTATGTAAACATACCTAGAAGTGTGCTAGTGACTTTAAAATCTCTACAAGTTGAAGGTTTTATATGCAATTTTTTTTTTAAAAAAAAACATATGCTCTTAACCACTCCCCCACACTTAAACATATCCTCGGCCCGACTTGGCTCTTGCTAGATTCATTCCCCGTGTACTAACAATCTGAAAATTTAGGGATCCTCCCATTGTACCTGTTTTGTAAACAATAGCTTCATACAAATGTTAGCAAAATAAAATAATAATAATTTTATTGCTCGATAGAAATTTCCCTCACACTTAGTCTTGTCTACACTCGGAAGTGTATAAAAACATGGAATTTGGGAACTTCCATGGATTCCTCTTGGCAAACCTGCATGGTGTTAGCATCAAGTGTTTCCAATTGTGGATATCTAGAAACAAAGTCATCCACAAATACTTTCTAAGCACACACTTTCAAACCAATAAGAGGTAAAGGAGAAGAATCAATATGCAAAGAGTTAGACAAACCTTGCACAATTTCTTGTATTACGGCATCCTTTTCATCCTTAAAGAACTCAAGTGAATTACTTACCTCTTGTATATCGTGGTCCTTTATTAAACCTTTCAACCATTCTTCATCATTTTCTATCTTAACCAAAGTCTTGGAATCATTAAAATCATTGGCAAGTTCAATTGGTCCGGTCTTCCACGAAATCAATCAATTTGGTTTTATTATCGAGCATCATCTCTTCAACATCCACATCAACGGAATCGGGCCATTCATTAATAAAATCCTCTATGGTATAAATTGTAAGATCTTCTGGTGAGGGTGATACACCGTTTATAATAGGTAAGTGACATCCTAACTCCTCCTTTTGAATATGTGAAGGATCGTTATTATGATCCGGAGTTGGAATAACTTCCTCATTATTGTAAGGATCATACTCTATTGCGGACTCATTTCTTTCCCTAAGGAATTTTTTTAAAATCACTAATTGCATCCTCCTGAAGCTCTACCTTTTGAATAGGTGCTTGATCATTATTAAGATCAAGGCTCGAGTAAACTGCACTAGCGTCATCAAAATTCTCCAGAGGTTGGCCTTTTCCAACATAATCATCGATCAAATATTCATTACACACCACAGGCACATTAGAAAAGTTATTGCTTTGAAAGCAACATTCTTCTTTCTTATCCATCTCCTCTTTGTATTGATCCATGTATCTTCGTATTTTGTTTATACCCTCTTGAAGTTGTTGCAGTGATTCATCCTGACGTTGGAAATATTGTACCATTTTATTTTGACACTCTTTTATCATAGTACAGAAGGTATCTGCAAAACTAGAGAATTATTGATCCTCGGCATAACTATCCTCCCATCCTTGTGATTGTTTACTTACATACCCGTCATAAGGTTGTTGATACGCATGATAGTATCCATAAGATTCCGTAGGATATTGATCATAGCCAAAAGATTGGTTTTCATTGTATCTTAAGGATGGTTGAAAGTTTCCATAATGTTGAGGTTGAAAACCGTATTGATTGTTGCGATATGCTTGCACTTGTCCCCCATACATGGAGTACCTGAAATAAAAATTCTAGAAAAGAAAGTTAGAAGCAAAAATAAAATCTACAAACAAAAGTAAAATGAAAAGAAAACAACAACTAAAGTTGCTCCACTGCTCCCCGGCAAGGGCGCCAAAATTTGATGCGTGTCGTAACCACAACAAATTGAATATTATTTTACTATCTAATTAACGAGTAATATAGGGTAGTCAAGTTCGTTCCCACGAGGAGCAAGATGTTTTAGTTGTCTTATAATGTCACAAAAGGGGGGGTTTGGTTATAGATTTTATAAAGCAAAAGAAAATAAACAAAGCAATTAAAAGATAAAGGAAATCAATAAGAGAGATTAGATCAATGAATCGTTCTTCGTTACAAAACAATGATTCAAGTTATATTCTTATCCACTTTTTATTAGTCATAGATTATCACCAACCGTAGGATAGCAGGTTCACTTAGCTAACCCCAAAATTCCCCGTTTCACTGAGTAACAGGTCTGCTTAGTTATCAGATTCTATTCAAAAGAACCACCTTGAGGTTCGCTTACAAGATATAATTCCCCTAATGCATTAAGATTTATGAATTTAGGTTTAGTACTAGTAGTTAAACTCGGTTCGCTTGGTTCACTTTCTAGCGTTGTTTTCACACACAATTGCTCCACAGAATCCCTATGCAAGGTCTCGTGTTTTCTACTTGTGTAAAGTGTCGAGAACAATTATGTATTCCCTAACTTATACTAGCTTTAGGTTGAGTTAACAAATCAATTCAGCGTGCAATCTAAACAATCTATCAATCAACCATGAATGTATAAACATTCCTATTAGTAAAAACAAACGATAATCATGGGAAAAACTTCAAGGTAGATTTTAAAACGAAAACTCAAATCATGTTAAGAACTAGGAATTCATCCCCAATCAATAATAAAATTAGCTACTCATGCTAAGAAGTTCACACAAAGAATAAAGAAAAGAGAAGTGTTGTGTGTGTAGAGGTGTATAAAAGTGTATAGAGAAAAGTAGAGAGCTTCTCTATTTATAGGCTTCAATTTCCTAACTATCCTCTTAGGAATAGAATCCCTTTCCCTTTGTAAGTTTTCTTTCCAAGTCTCTGTCTTTGTAAAATTCTACCACTTCTCTTACAAATCCAAGCCCAATTCCTCAAACCCATGAGTCTAGAAAATTATTCACAAATTGAGTCGCCGGATATCACTCGTCCCACCGGAAATTTGCCAGAATGGTCACTGCCGTTCACCTGAGATTCTCCCCCGGTTAGGGAATATTTCGTTCAGTACCGTCATAATAGACGGTCAATATGGTCAAACCGTTAGTCGCGGAGTCAAGGCAGAAGTGAGTTAGCTTTGAGTCAGCTATCTTAATCAGGCTGAGTTGTCTGAGTCGGATGAGCCAGGGTTTTCGAGTCATCTACATCGTTGAGTCGACTCACCAGAGGGGAAATTCAGACAGAGTTTCCTCTGTTTCACAGCATCCCGGCCGTTCTTCAGGCCATTCTTCACTCCCCTGCAAAGTTCCTAAACATACATCTAATCAATCATTCATTCGTGCAATTTATCAGCACAACAGTTATTCAATTAGCCCATAGCTTTACCATCAACACCATCCTGCGACCTCTATTTATCATTCTTCACAAACCCTTCCTATCAACATACTCTTCTTAGCACCATAACCATCTTCTATTCTTTTTCAGTTCACCCGTCACCGTACTCGAACCAAAAACCAAATCTGAGAACAACCCAATCACACCATCATCTCTATCTCCATCCGACTCTTCAAATTCATCCTCATTCCCATGAAAATCAACAACATCAGTTGGTGTCTTCTACTATCTCTCAAAACCCATCGATTCTTTTCGATTTCTCGATCTCAGATTCAAACACCCATCTCTGATTCTTCGTTCTTAACACAATCAACAGCTTTGTGAGTTTCTTGGCAGCACACAAATTATTCGATTGGAACTTCATTTACCCAAAATCGTAGCAGCAGTGGGGTCTTGTTCTTCATCTCTTCTCTGTTGTTTTAAGAACCCATAACTCGATTCAATTTCATCATCAGCAGGTGTTCGAATTCCTTCAGCAACAGCGCTTCAATCTTATTCTTCAACTGATTAGAAACAGCAACCCTAGCTCCAATTTGGTTCGAGTAACTGATTCATTTTCTTCTCTGCTATCTTAGCTTCATCATCTAATTCACCTTCTAAATCCCTTCCTACTTCTCGATCTTAATCTCTCGATTTCAGCAGCAGCTGCGCTGCTTTTCTCTTCTCAGTTTCTGGTGATGGAATGAATGAAAATGATTGAGAAGATCTCTTCTCGATTTAGGGTTGGGTTAAAAGAGCTGGGTTTGGATCTGGGTAATATATGGGCCGCCTAATGACATCCCCATTAGCTACATAGGTGTCATGAGCGCCTAACCTGGTGCTTTTAACACTTCTGTGGGCTACCCCTTATCCTTAGCTGGGCTCCCAATATTGTTTGCCTGTGAATTGACAATTCTGCCCGTCCTTCTCAGTTCTGGATGATTTTTTCTTCTTTTTCTCCTGCGACTCCAGAGTACCTAATAACTCAAAAACACGCGTAAAATACATAATTCACAAGAAAAATAACAAAGAAAGCATAAACAATAGATAATAAATAGGGTGTATTCTACACCTATCAAATCCCCCAACACTTAGACTTTGCTAGTCCTCGAACAAATCAAACTAAAACTTACAACTTCAAAGTGTTCCAGTGTCCCAAGCATCTAAAGAGCTATGAGGGCATAGAGTTTATGCATGCTAGTAATAAGAAGTTAGAAATACCAAAGAACATGTTATCATTCTTAAATGTTGAGTGAGAAATAACCACACCGTAATGAAAGAACGCGTGTTTGAGAGCAATCAATAAGCATTTCTCCTCGACTTCTGCCTCACCAAAACGGTTTTTATGAAATTGTACTCAAAAGACATACTTTTATGGTTCTCACATGTGTGCAGGTAGGAATGAAAAGAGAAATCCTGCAACACGTTGAATGGTGGGAAGGACATCTTCCGAAATATTTTAAAAACCCACATCTTTTAACATTTTGAAAAACCATTTTTCTGACGATCTCTAAAAAAGGAAATCAACCACTATTATCGAGGATGAGATTACTTACTCACCTTCACATCTGATTGCCAATTATGATAGCACCACTCTCACAGCATCCGATAAAAACGTCTTCTTCTCCTTGTCTTCATCTTCTCGATCTCGTCTTCGTCTTCAACTATTGATGATAAATTCTCGAAATTCGTAGATCCTTGGAAATTTGTAACTTTTTACCTTAAATCCTTGTCGCTTGAAACTTTCTTTATAAATTTTCCTTCCCCACGGCTTATTAAATAAATAAAAACAAAAAAAAGTAACAAATTTCTCTTGTCATCATTTTTTTTTAATATATATATTTTTTTATTGTTTTCATTTTTTTTAAGACAAGAGAAATAAAATACAAAACAAAGTGAAAAATAACAAACCATAGCCGTGGGAAAGTACTTTACCGCTTGATTCTTCACAACTTGTATCGTCTCGAAATCATAAACTTCAATAATTCTCACCTTTTTTATTTTCTTTGCTCTTGTAAATAAGTCTCCAACTTGGATATAAAATTACGCTCCTTGTATGTTGCTTTACTTGGATTTGAAATTTACTCTCTTGTTCCGTTGCTTGTAAACCTTGAGCGTCTTCAACTTTCCTTGTAGATTTTGATGTCGTTCCCTTGTTAATGATGATGGTGTTTCTATAGACCCGTTGTTGCCGAGAGAGAGTGGTGCTAACTGCAAATCGAAATAAAAGAAGGAGGTTTTCATCTATAGACGTCACCCTCATGATTGACAAAATTAGCACTCAAGAGATCAAAAATAGTGCTGAGAATTGGTGCGAAGTTGGGTAGCTCACCATTCTACCCGGAATTAACATACGGTGACACACACTCAAAACAAAGCTCTTTAGTTATTTATAAAGAAACCTGGTCAGTGCCTCACATGATATAAATACGGGTAGTCTCCACTAATGATTGATCAACAACTCTAATAATGCATTTCCTTCTGCACCTCATTTGCCACCGGCATGATTAAATCCATTATCAAAGCTGAAAATTTGGTTGAACAAATGAACTCATCCTTAAACATTCCTGAAGACCTATTTCCCAAAGTCTTTATCAATGCTGAAAATATTCTACCCAAAAGGAAAGAAGATTGGAAGTGGGTCTTCATTGGAAGATACTGCAGCAAAATTTCTCATGAAACTATAACTATTTCAAGATTCATCAACCCAAATTGGGAGCTAAGAAGGAATGCTGAATTCCATCTTTGGAGGAAAAGAATAAATTATTATTCAATCAAGCTTGGTAGCATAGAAGATTACAAAGTCTTTAGAAAAGGAGGTACTAGAGGGATCTTTGACAAACATATAGTCCTTATTGAAGTTCCACCTAATGGACTTGATTTTATTGATGAAGCAAACTTCTACATAGTTAAGATTTGGGCTCTGGTGAAAAGATTCCCAAGACATATCATCCCTGATATGAGTAATATCATCAAACCATCTGAAATCTTTCAAGATGCAAGGAAAGCTTATGGTATAGATGAAGATGAAAAGAATCTGGAAGTTTTCTTAACCATGGATGTAACTAGAGCTCTAAAATATGGCATTGATGCTTATGAAAACCCTACCACTTCACACTGGCTTGAAATGGCTTATGGTTTGAATGTTATTGTATTCTGTAAGGTATGCAGAATTATTGATCACCCAGACCCTTTATGTGAAGAAAAAGAAACACATCCTCAACAGGTTACTCACACATCACACCCATCAATCAATAACTATTATCCATCTACTTTAAATACCCCAAATAATTTCAATACCATCAGTTCTCTACACAAGCTCAAAATAAGACACTACTATGACAAGGATGCTGTTGAGGAGTTGATAAGCATGTAAATGCTACATTTTATACCCATATTTATATTAGCTAGGATAAAATATTTTAGTTACTAATACTATTTTAGTGCTTTTGTAGAAAGTACAAGTGAATTCGATCATCCAACGAATAAACAGCAAAATGTGAGACTTAATGGTGTTTGCGACGAAAATGGCAAAATGTGGTTGGCTTGGTACTTCCATATATCATCAACCACAATGATGAAATATGATGGCATGGTATTTCCATGTATCAACAGCTTATTATGCTGGCCTGGTATCTCCATATATCAGCAGCACTTATTATGTTGGCCTGGTATTTCTATATATCAGCAACACTTATTATGCTGGCCTGGTATTTCCATGTATCAGCAGCCGGGTTGGCCTGGTATTTCCATATATCAGCAACCACAATGATGAAATGGGTTGGCCTGGTATTTCCATATATCAACAACCACAATGACAAAAAATGACAAAATGTAGTTGGCCTGGTATCTCCATATATATCAGCAGCATAGAATTGTTTCAGAGGCGAGGCAGAAACGCAGCAAAGGAATTGAAATCAAATTGGAGTTGGCACATGGAAACTGAAAATGATAACTATTTTATCTTTCTTACTTTATTTCAAATATATTCCACCGAGAAAGATAATTTATTTGTCATGTGAAGAATTAATTGAGGAATATTTACACGTGACTATTTTGGAAATAAAATAACTCTTTCTTCATTTGGGAGATTTTGGAAATAAGGGGAGTTTATTATTTCATTGGAAGAACGAGGTGGCAATACTATTTGGGGAAAGATACTGATGACGACATCAACTTGCATGCAAGATATTTCATAGAATAATTTATTTTGATACTTTGATTAATGAAATAAAAGAAAAGGAAGGTGTCGAGAGTTTGGGGGGATGAGGAGAGCCAGAGAAGAAGAAAAAATCAAGTTACAGAGCTGCCATTTTTCTGCTGCTGCTGAAGAACGCGAAGAACATAAGACCAACACAGAGCAGTCTTATTTTGCTACAGTTTCAGCGATTGTCGGTCGACAGTCTTATTTTTTACAGTGACAGTCTTATTTGTTAGTGTCGCAGGACAGTCTTATTTGCCGAGGGTCGTAGTTCTCTGGTTTGTAACAAATATAATTGTTACAAACCCGGTTTTGAATTATTTCTCCCTTTTCATCATTTGTAAACACCCTTTGAGCAATAATAATGATTTTTGAGCGTGTTTCCAACATAATGAGCGGCTAGTTCTCCCACAACCAAGGCAATGAGGAAGTTATTTACGCATGAATAATTGGTAACTATTTTATTTTCTCTAATATTTAATTTTAATTCACTCAATCACTGCTTTTGCAGAGTTTTAAATGGTTTGCGTAATTTTCCTAATCAGTTGTGATTCAATTAGATAGGTTATGCTTTGTTTAGATAATTTATGCTTAAGGGATACAATTGATGTTTGATAATTTGCTTGATTATTAGTGAGTTAAGATATAAAGGACTTAAAAGATAATTAGAGTTTTGGATTATTTACCATCATTAATTCATGTATAATAGTGGAATCAATGTCTTGGTTGTTTTCTCATACCTCTCGCCCACTTTGTTAATATTTTTGTATATGATTTTATTAAATCTTTAAATTTAATCTTCACAAGTCCGAGAGTTTGAACCTCATTACTACAACATCATTCAAAAAATATTATCATTTTGGCGCCGCCGACGCGGATTTGTGCTTAGGTAGAATTTTTAGGTTTTTTTATTTCATTTGTTCTTTTTACGTTTCTTTGGGTGTGTCTTTGTATTACAGGTTTGAAGTTGGATACTAAAGACTTGGAATCAAAGCTTAAAGCTAAAAGAGAAGGAAAAAGACAAAGCAAAAAAAAAGCGAAAGAAAAAATTAAAAAAAAAAGAGAGAGAATTTTTTTTTAGAGACCTTCCATTTTTTGTAATAATTATTATTTTTTATTTATTTTCTTTTGCACTTTATTTGGACTTTGGACTTGGACAATTATTATTTTTATTTTTTTAAACCCTAAGGAAGGGTACATTAAATATAAAACTGCTTGCAGGGAAGGACGACGATTACAATATCGTCTCGGCCCCTCGGGTTCGCACATGACATAGGAGTCGTGGCCCAAGTCGACTTCAGCGGTTCTGCGCCCGTCTGGTACGGGAGGTAAGCTTTCGAAACACCCGGAAATCCCCTGTCAGCGGGTTTATTGTATGCCTTAAGGTGAATATATGTTGAGGATTTGAATACGGTTGTTCTAATTTCCTAGTAAAGGGCAAGGCCTGGCCACATTAAGATAACGACTCGGATTTCATCACCGTTTCCTTCTTGCCCGCTTTAGGAAAACGAAACCAAACGCGAACCTAAGATTAAAATTTTGACTGGAACGAGACTTATAGGGTAACGAGCTTAATAGGAAAGTCGTTCGAAAAATATTGGTTACTCTTTTGAGCATACTTTGAAGTTCATGATGGTTTCTGCGAGTTGAATACGTGACTGCGCCGCCTTATAATACCGGTGAGACCTTGGGTATCAAAGCTCCTCGCATCTTCCCTCCTCTCAATTCAACTTACTTAAACTCGGATTGATTCCAGAGAGGTTTGCTCAGATTGTAACGAATTCCTTTTCTAAAGATTAGAAGCTGGTCTAGAAACAATCTAAGTGGAGCCATCATGCTTGTTGTTTGCTAGATTTTATAGGTTTGATTTGGTCGAGTCAGCCTTGTTTGTGATTGTGTAGAATTCCCTTGCAATTAAGAATGTCGAACTGATATGATAGAAGCCAATACAATGATTATCGACCTGAATTTGAATACGGACATCATCCCTTTTATGACCATGTTGAGAATAGTGGTTGGGAACGCCATCCTTTGGAAGGATATGGGTCATACCCTGGTGAGCCCAATTACTATCCACACATGCGTTAGTCTTACGAGCAAGAAGATTATAGTACTAGTTCTTCGTCTCTAGAGGATACAATCAAACTGTTGAAAAGTAGTCCTTTTTATGATCCGTCTGTTCCTATTCCTCCTTTAGAAGAGTCCCTCAGGAAGTTAGCTGAGTCGACGCGTAAGTTAGCTGAGATGAATAGTATAATTATAGACGAAAGAACTACAATAATGAGTGAACCTTCTTTAGAAGACTTCAAGGGGATAGCTGAGACGAACGAAAGAATTGCTCGAAATTACTTGAATTGCCAATATAGTGTATCCAATAATACCCTTGAGAATGAAGATAGTTATTTACATAATCAAGATAACAAGGTTAGAATTGATAGCACTACTTGTTTTGATGAGGATAGTGTTGATGGAGAATCATACTTATGTAGGAATAGTGATCAGGAAATGGATACTCCAATTGAGCTTTACAATGATAATATTATTTCTATTTCAAATCCAAATAATTTTAATAATTATTCACCTATTCAAAAGGACGAGGATTTGACTAGAGATGCCCTCGTTTTAGACGATGTAGTATTTCCTGTTTACAAAGCCGATAATGATTTAGAAGAACGAGTTTATTCTGAGAATAATGTTTTAGAGTCTAGCGATTTAGAAACAATAGTCTTAGACGAAGAAGATGAACTCGTAGAGCTTTTAAATATGAGTGAGGATGCATCACCTGAGTATAACCTAACAGAAGCAATTGACCATTTTCAGGATTCCGATGATCTAGAAATTAGGGAAATTGTAGTTAGTTTACCTAGAAACACCCAAAACTCTAAGTTTGGGGGTGATTATCATTCTCCCTGTGCTTTACCTTTAACTCTTAGAAAGTTCCCTCGTGTAGGGCTTGACATTTGTGCGTCAACCATCGTACACGATTATCTCCATACACGTTTTCCCGAACCTAACAATGTCCAGAAAGAAGTTCAGTCATTAGAAACCCATCCTCTGGTTGATGTGGTTTTCCTAGGCTATGATACCCTTATTGACTTTGTTTTCCCACCAAATAGTTTTCTTCCAAATGTGGGAACGTTTATATTTCAAATGTGTCGAATATTTAGTTGTGAGACTAAACCTAAATGCTTTAGGAAATTAGAATCAACACATTTTCTTAAGAATGACTACTACCCTCAATGTGGTCAATTTTTTAAGTTAAACCTGATTGACTTAGAGGATCCTCAATTATTTAGTTTATTATTATGTGCTTCTAAATTTTTATTTGAGTTTTTACAGACTCTAGGACTTAATAATCCGGATCTCACTTTTGAGGAGTTGCAGCCTAAAGAAATATATTTTGACCCTTTTATAGAACCTGAACCTGAACCACAATTAGATGTAGTTTTCTTAATCAGGAAACTAGGTAAGGGCATGCTAGTCTTGTTCATTTTCTTGGTTTACTGCAGTTTCCTTTGGTCAGCTCTATTTGGTTTTGAAGACTCACAGTTATTCCGGCTACTGTTATACGGTTCGAGTCGACTAATCCTTTCCTAAGTATGGCTGAAGACTTTAAACTTAGCACTTCTTGGGAGGTAACCCATGCTCATGCAACATGGTAATATCTTTCCTTAACTCTTTTTCTTCAAGTGGTAACAATTTATCCTTGTTCATGCTTTTAATTTTATCTTTAGAACATCGAGGACAATGTTAGATTTAAGTTTGGGGGTGAGGAAGAACTTTTTAGTTGCACTTTTGAAACTTATAGCGTCACATGGTACCCGTTTAGCTAAGTTTACATACTGTTTCTCACCGAAAAGATAGAAATTGGAATGCTAGGGATAACAACCTTTTGAGACATTAGAGAAAAAGACATTGAGATCCTTGAAATTCAGGAGAGAACTTGTTCCTTTTAGAGGGTAACCGTGATGGACCTAACCATACATGATGGAAAGGCAAGTAAGTCAGGAAATGCCAGAAAGACAAAACAACCTCACAATGTAGTCTTAGTTACTGAATTGCGACTCTCTCTGAGTAGAAACTTATCATCATCAACAAGCGGGGCCACATCAAAATCTATGAAGAAGGTTGAAGACGTTTTAGGTTTAGAAGCAACAACAGAAAAGAATAATTCAAAAATCAAAGTTGAAGTTATAAGAGCAAATGATATAAGTTATTAGAATCCATGATACCAAGACATCACAAGTTGCGAAGATCCAAGTTTTGAAAGTCCTTCTCTCATGGCCATGTAAATTGTTGTCTTGTAATTTTTGTTTCCAAAAAAAAAAAAAAAAAAATCAATTGCATAATATCTCTGTTTTGCTCGAGGACTAGAAAAATATAAGTGTGGGGGTGTTGATAAGCATTTTATACCCATATTTATATTAGCTAGGATAAAATATTTTAGTTACTAATACTATTTTAGTGCTTTTGTAGAAAGTACAAGTGAATTCGATCATCCAGCGAATAAACAGCAAAATGTGAGACAATGGTGTTTGCGACGAAAATGGCAAAATGTGGTTGGCCTGGTACTTCCATATATCAACAACCACAATGATGAAATATACTGGCCTGGTATTTCCATGTATCAGCAGCTTATTATGCTGGCCTGGTATCTCCATATATCATCAGCACTTATTATGCTGGCCTGGTATTTCTATATATCAACAACACTTATTATGATGGACTGGTATTTCCATGTATCAGTAGCCGGGTTGGCCTGGTATTTCCATATATCAGCAACCACAATGACAAAAAATGACAAAATGTAGCTGGCCTGGTATCTCCATATATATCAGCAGCATAGAATTGTTTCAGAAGCGATGCAGAAACGCAGCAAAGGAATTGAAATCAAAGTGGAGTTGGCACATGGAAACTGAAAATGAGAACTATTTTATCTTTCTTACTTTATTCAAATATATTCCACCGAGAAAGATAATTTATTTGTCATGTGAAGAATTAATTGAGGAATATTTACACGTGACTATTTTGGAAATAAAATAACTCTTTCTTCATTTGGGAGATTTTGGAAATAAGGGGAGTTTATTATTTCATTGGAAGAACGAGGTGGCAATACTATTTGGGGAAAGATACTGATGACGACATCAACTTGTATGCAAGATATTTCATAGAATAATTTATTTTGATACTTTGATTAATGAAATAAAAGAAAAGGAAGGTGTCAAGAGTTTGGGGGGATGAGGAGAGCCAGAGAAGAAGAAGAAATCAAGTTACAGAGTTGCCATTTTTCTGCTGCTGCTGAAGAACGCGAAGAACATAAGACCCACACAGAGCAGTCTTATTTTGCTACAGTTTCAGCGAATGTCGGTCGACAGTCTTATTTGTTATTTGCCGAGGGTCGTAGTTCTCTGGTTTGTACCCGGTTTTGAATTATTTCTCCCTTTTCATCATTTGTAAACACCCTTTGAGCAATAATAATGATTTTTGAGCGTGTTTCCAACATGATGAGCGGCTAGTTCTCCCACAACCAAGGCAATGAGGAAGCTATTTACGCATGAATAATTGGTAACTATTTTATTTTCTCTAATATTTAATTATAATTCATTCAATCACCGCTTTTGCAGAGTTTTAAATTGTTTGCGTAATTTTCCTAATCAGTTGTGATTCAATTAGATAGGTTATGCTTTGTTTAGATAATTTATGCTTAAGGGATACAATTGATGTTTGAGAATTTGCTTGATTATTAGTGAGTTAAGATATAAAGGACTTAAAAGATAATTAGAGTTTTGGATTATTTACCATCATTAATTCATGTGTAATAGTGGAATCAATGTCTTGGTTGTTTTCTCATACCTCTCGCCCACTTTGTTAATATTTTTGTATATGATTTTATTAAATCTTTAAATTTAATCTTCACAAGTCCGAGAGTTTGAACCTCATTACTACAACATCATTCAAAAAATATTATCAGGAGTTTGCCAGCAAAATGAGGCTAGCTCAAAGACAGATCATTCTCAAAAATAGCATTGAAGAACTAGGTGGGCCAGAGGACTACATCATCTTTAAAGCTGGGTTACATCAACCAATCAATGGAGAAATCCCAACTACAAACATTGAAGTCATTGCCTATCAAAGGAAACATAAAGGATCTTTGATAGTTGCAGGAATAAAGATAAAATGATGAAAAAAAAAGACAGCCACATCAAAGTTGCTGCTAGGAAACAACATTCAACCATTGAGACTGGAGTGGAGAAAACCATCATTCCTGAAAATTTTTTTCCAAAAATCAATTCTGAAAATCAATACCCAAATGTTTTTGGAACCCTACCTTCTCTAGCTGATATACAACATCAAATAAATTAAGATTTCAACAAACTGAAAAAACTGCGATGGGAAAGAAGAAAGAAGAAACTTAAACTCAAGGATGTGAACACTGACTCCCATCTACAAATTAATTGATCCAAAAAGAAATCTCATCAATCTCCCTACACCTAATGGTCAACCTCTTCATCACTGGGATCATCGACCTGCCAAGAAGAGCAACATTCAAACATTGCCAATGGAGGTAGAGCATTTGACTGATTTGACTACTGGATGCCTTGAGGGAGCAAACCTTTTTCTAATTCCCCAGGTAACTCCTTTCATACATTTATATTTAATTCAAATCTTTCCTTATACTGTCATAGAGATTGTTCTAACCATGAAAATCTTTGGTATTTATAGTTCTAATAATCTCAACAACTCCATGTTACATAGTCTCAATTATTTAGGACACCTAATCATCATTTTCTCATATCCAACTATATCTTAGTGTTGGCAATTTTACTCTATGATGTCTTGGAATTGTCAAGGGTTAGGACAACCAAACACTAGTAGACACCTGAATAACATGTTACACAAAAATAATCCTGACATATTCTTTATTTATGAAACCAAACAACAATCTAAGAACCTTAAAGGTATCCTTAGCAACATAGGTGTCACTAATTTTTGGTTTGTTGAACCTAGAGGTAAATCCAGTACTGCGGGAGGTCTTGACTTAGCCTGGAAAACCAACCTAAAGGTTACTATACAACACTTTTCCAATTATCATATTAGTGCCACTCTTTATCCAAGTACAGGGGAACCTTGGCTATTTATAGGCTATTAAGGCAGTCCTTATACTACTCTAGATAAAGTGCACTCCTGGAAAATGATAGAAAACACTAATAAGAATAACGCTCTACCTTGATTGATAATGGGTGACTTGAACTTTGTGTTGCATGATCATGAAAAATTCAGTCAACATCCTATTGATTCTTATGAAGCTAACATTTTTTTTTGGAGAAATGGGAAGAAGCTAATCTAACTAATTTGGATTACACTTAATGTCATTTCACATGGACTAGTAGAAATTCACCCAAATTCCACCATTTCCAACCTGCCTGCCACAGGCTATGATCATAACCCCATTCTTCTCAATACCAATCCTAACTGGAAGCAAGGACGTATTCATTTCAAATTCTTTGGTCCCTGGCTAGATCGCAAAGATATAAAGAAATCATTGCAGAATGTTGGAAGATTCAGCATAAAGGTTCTCTTGCTATCAAGATTGCTAGGATGTTAACAGACATTAAAGTCAAGTTAAAGAAGTGTAATAAGGAAATATATGGTAACATAAAGACTAAACTAGAAGCCCACTTAGATTGGATCACCAAAAACCAATTCAACGACAATATAGGACAGGCTATCAGAGATGCTAAGAAGAAAGTTGAATATTGGCAGAATACTCAAGAAAGTTTCTGGAAGACTAAGAGCAGGGATCAGCTAATCAAACTTGGAGACAAAAATACCAGTTATTTTCATCTCTTTGCCAAGAAAAGATACATAAGGAATAAAATTACCTTAATCCAACAAGAAGATGGTACTTGGCTCCATAACAGTAATGAAATAGCTCTTTTCTTCACCAATCATTTTGCTAACATGGCTACAGCTGAACCTATAACCATCAATCAATCCATCATAAACCTCATACCACCACCATAACAAGCATTGGGAACAATCATCTCCTAAGGACTCCTGATGTAGTGGAAATCAAAGACATTCTATGTAGCATGGCAGGGGATAAGGCAACAGGACCTAATGGCTTCCCGCCAATTTTTTTCCAACTAACTGGGAAGTTGTAGGAGAAGACATTATCAATATGGTTCAAAACTTCTTCACTTCTGGGTACCTTTTTAAAGAGATGAACTCTACTTTCATCTCTCTCATACCCAAAACAGAAAATCCTAACACACCTTCTCAATTCAGACCCATCCTTATGTAATACCACAAACAAAATCATATCAAAGCTTCTAGATCAAAGACTCAAACAACTTCTACCCAAGATCATATACCCATTCCAATCTGCTTTTATTCATAGCAGACAAATCTCAGACAACATAGCCACCATAGCCCATGAAATTATATACCATATGAATACCGGAAAAGGGAAAGAGGAGATAATGGCAACACGGGCATTAAGATTGATATGGAAAAAGATTTTGATAGGGTAAACTGGGAATTTCTTCTCAAAGTTATGACTCAAATGGGTTTCAGCACACAATGGTGCAACTTGATCCACCAATGCATCTCCACCACCAACCTTGTTATTTTAGTCAATGGTTCTCTTGGGGACTTCTTCAAACCAACAAGAGGTCTCAAACAAGGAGATCCCATATCTCCTTATTTATTCTTATTATGCATGGAGGCTCTCTATAGATATCTAACTTATGCAGAGAACCTTATACATGGAACAAAAATCTTCAATGATGCTCCTGCCATTAACCACCTCCTCTTTGCTGATGACTGCATGATATTCTGCAAAGCCAATATAGAAGAATGTCACAATCTCATAAATATTTTTCAAGATTTTGGTCAATCCTCTGGACAGCTGATCAACTTTACTAAATCAGGAATCTTCTTCAGCAAAAACACTGCACCAGACATTGCAAACAACGTTAGGAAAGCCATGCATGTTCAAAGAATCAGCAGCTCAGATAAATACTTGGGATCTCCACTCTTCACTAACAGAAGCAAAATACAAGCCTTCAAGCCCTGCATGGATGAATTAAAACACATATTAGCTGGTTGGAAAACTAACTATCAACAGTAGGGAAAGTTACTATGATACAAACTGTCACCTCAACATCCAGCATATATTAAATGAACTACTTTAAGATCCCAAATGGTACTTGTAAAGAGATAAATGCTATACAAAGGGATTTTTTATGGAACAAGGAGCAAGATAAATCTAAAGGATTATTCTACATAGCTTGGGATGCTGCCAATAAACCAAAGGATCTAAAGGGATGGGATTCAAAAATATGGAATACTTCAATCTAGCTATGATATCAAAAATTGCCTGAGATTAATTGAGGAACCAGATTCTCTATGGAGCAGCACTATGAAAGCATCTCACTATCCAAACCAAGAAATTATCAGAATGGATACCAAGCCAAAAACCACTGTTTCTTGGATAGAAAGGAATTCTGGAAGGCATTTCTTGCATACAGAAGTACAACATTTGGAAGATAGGGGATGACACACATATTCACATTTGGGAGGATAGATGGATTGATAATTTATCTGACATAATTCAAAAACCTACCCACTGCCCTCCTAACCTCCAAACAATGAACCAACTTTTCAATACCCATGGAGAGTGGGACACTGAGATCCTACCCCTCTGGTTTACTCAAGATATCCAAAACCTCATTATCCAAACCCAACATAACCCCAATACTGAAGATTCTATAAGATGGATCCTAACTCATACAAGGAAATTTTCTATCAAATCCTTATATGATAAGAAACTTAGTGATAAATATGCTAATGACACTCTCACTGCACCTTGGAAGAAAATCTGGAAACCTGACATTACTCCAGCTCTTCACTTGGAAATGTGCTCATGACATTCTTCCAACAAATGATAAATCAGCTAGCATCTTGAATTACATCGATCCTATTTGCACATTTTGCAAGAATGCTCCTGAGGATATTACTCATGTGTTACTGGCTTGCCCATCTGCCTCTGATGTTTGGGAAAAACTCTTTGGGGAAAATCATCAGCTTTTCTCTGCTCACAATTCTTTCCATGACTGGTTCACCAGTTGATTCCACCCTGACAATTCTTCTGCCAGCTGGAATGCTACATTTGCCACAATCTTTTGGTTCATCTGGAAAGCTAGATGTGACTAGTTCTTCAGAAACATAAGCCCTTCTATTGCTGCCACTGCGCTAAAGATTACTCAACATTTATGCACGTTCAACAGAGTGAACCATAACCCATGGCATATTCTCAATAATCTCTACTACCAGGAAAATCACAATGCTCAGAATCTAAGACTCAAAAATCTAATCAACAAAAATAGAGGAAATTTTGGAATCACTATTAGCATTCACATCTTGGAAATAACAACTAACATGGCTAATAGTGATCTACCATCTTATACTAACTATGCTTTTATGGCTATGTCTTTCACAGGTCAATGTGTGGGAGAAAGGAATATAAAGGCTTTGCAGATGGACTCAACAAAGCAGACAGAGCAAGCAGAGGAGCTCATCCAGCACTGAGATGGGCCTAGGAAATGCATCGCACAAACATAGATTTTGCAACAGAGGAGGAAGAAATACTACAAGCAATCCAGACAGGTTCCCAAACACAAGTTCAACAAAGATTTCAAGGAAGCTACACTAAAAGTGAAGACAGGGATTTTGAAGCAATCGATTTTGTTTTAGGCAAGTATATCAAGCTGACTCCACAGCAAAACAACACTACTGCCAACTTAGCTAGGCTCTCTATTCACTCCCCTTTACTTCAAAACTTTAATTGGAAAAGTCCAAATCTCCACTTATTATGGACAGCTTTACAGTTTACTCCAAATCACACACTCATAGATAACTGTAATAACTCTAATTTACTTTTGAGGAAATATCTTGGTGCTAGGCTTAGTCCAGATGATCACCATGTTGTTACTATTGAGTAGGTAGCTCATTTGAGCTTCCCTTCTCTTTTATTATAAATTTTTTTGTAGTAGTACAAAAATTATACACCAGAATTTAGATTGAAACATAATTTAAGTAGTTGTTTTCCCTTGATAATTAGTAAAACTTTAACACAAACACGAATGAGTCACAACAGGTGACTTTTCCTAGCTAAACTTAGCTAATTATAGGTAAAAAATCATATGAAATAAGATCTTCAAGAATCTGGTGCCACTGCGGCGCTGTAGGATTTTGTCACACATAATGTGAGCCTCTTGATGATCTTGTTATTCCCATTACATAATCTATAGTAGACATTGACAAAAACATAAACAAGAACACGATCTTTCGTTGTACTACTTACCAACTAACAAAGCCAAATTCATTCAAGGATGTTCATCCAGAAGAGTTTCTTCGTCCGGAGAACTACCAATTAAATAGTGTACTAATAAAAATGGGTATACCTAGGTGATGCAAGCTCTAGACATCCGAGTTGTAGAGCTGAACAAGACCGGCACAACCAGCGACTTTACCATCCTTTTTGAACCCTAAACTGTTAACGTTACGTTTAGGTGATGTTTCTTGTAACCCGTTGTTGTTGGTAACGATGGCGGTCACTCTGTCAAGTCCTGGGACGATTTTCTTACAGTCAGTCTGAGGGCTGCTCACGAGAACTGCAAAACAGAAATCCTCTTGGTGGTCTTCTCTTACTTCAATGGTAAATTTCCCGTCTTTGTCTGTAACTCCCTCTCGACTGTACTTGATGACGTAGTTTTTATCATCTTTGCATTCAATCTTCACTTTAGCACCTGCACAAACCAAAATACACAAAAAGAAAAAACCTATTCACTAAGCGTTTGCGGTACAATGAAGGCCGGCCTTGTTGTCATAACTCCGAGACCTACAAATGCAGTTAAATATAGTTGTGCATGTAAAAAGAGACATATTGTACGTACCTGCGATGTAAGTGACAAGCTTGTGTTCGCAACCGAGATGGCATGTATCACAGTAGACACGACCGGTGACTTGGTAAGGTTCCTTGAGTGGAACAGCCTCAACAAGTAGAGCAGGAAGGACACAAAGTGCCAACAAAATCAGAACTCTTGAAGATGCCATTTTTGTTTGAGAGTGAAAATTTGCCTTAAAGAATAGACAAAGAAATTATTCTTTTTGTTTGTTGCTGATGATGATGGTGACTTGAAAGTCAAGTGATGTGGGGTTTTATAAAGATGTGAATATAGTTAAGAAGAAGAGGTTTTGAGTTAATAAATGTACTACTGATCGAGATTTGGAGAGATGTCGGTGATTCGAATTCACATGACACATGCTAATCGAGATCGAGACTAGTATGGCGCGAAAAGTTGCATCAAAACTCAAAAGCCCGACAATAGCTGATGGAGCATTCGTACACATAAATTGTTACAGGGTGAGAAATTTGCGGAAGGTAATGAAATTGTTAATTTTGGATTGCATCTAGCTCCGGTAATATATTTTGTAAAAATTTACCCACATCAATAGTAGTTGAGAGAGAAGATCTTAATGTTTTATTATTCAACTTACAGAAATACGGAGATGAGTATATAAGCAGAGAGAATAAACGGTAACTCAAGATATCGTTACCAGCTGTTAACAACTCATATGACAGCTAGACTAGACCAATAAGAAGCGTACACATGGAAACTGTTATGTCAGTTACAGTTATCCTACAGTATCTTAGACTAGAGACACAGGTGAGCCGGAAGTAACATTATGACAATTATACGCCCTCAAGCAGAGGGGGCTTGAGCACCTGAAGCTTGTGTTTGAGAAATTCAAACCTTGGAGAAGACAAAAAATCCTTTGTGAAAACATCAGCAACGTGAGCATTGGTCGAAACATATTGAACCTGTAGTGACTTGTTATGAACTGGCTCTCTAACAAAGTAAAAATCAATGGCCAGATGCTTCATCTTGCTGTGAAAAGTAGGATTTGAGGCTAATGCAACAGAGCTATTATTGTCACAAAGGAGAAGAGGAGGATCAAAGACAAAAATATGAAGATCTCGTAAAAGCTGACATAACCACACAATCTCAGCAAGTGTAGAATCCATAGACATGTATTCTGCCTCAGTGCTAGAACTAACAACATTAGGCTGCTTTTTAGATGACCATGAAATAGGATTTCCACGAAAAAAAGACGTAATACCCACTTGTCGATCTTCTGCTAGTAGGATCTCCTGTCCAGTCAGCATCAGTGTAACCTTGAAGTGTTGTAAAAGTAAAATCCTTACCAAAGAAAATGCCATGACCAAGAGTACCTTTAATGTGCCTGAAAATTCTTTTAGCATCTTGCAGATGAGTAGTAGTGGGAGATTACATGAATTGACATACTTGGTTTACAGCAAAACAAATTCCAGGCCTAGTCCGGGTGAGATATTGGAGAGCACCTACAACGGATCTATACTCTGTAAGATTTGGAAGAAGATCACCATCATCCTGAACTAGTTTAGAAGATGCAGGACAAGGAGCGGAAGATGGTTTGACACCCACCAAATTAGTCTTCTCAAGTAACTCTAAAGCATATTTGGTCTGGGACATAAAAATGCCAGTAGAAGACCTTTGAACCTCTAAACCCAGAAAATAGTGAAGATTGCCGAAGTCTTTTAATGGAAACTGAGCTTGGAATTGGGATATAATGTAATTGCAGAAAGACTCTAACCTACCAGTGATAATAATATCATCAACATAAACTAAGATAATAGTAAGCTGAGAATCTGAGTAATGTATGGACATAGATGAATCAGCTAATGAGGGTGTGAAATCAAGATCTTAAAGGGCATCAACTAACCTCTCATACCATGCCCTTGGGGCTTTCTTCAAGCCATATAATGATTTTTGTAGCTCGCAGACATAATCTGGATGAGTTGGATCAAGAAACCCTGGAGGTACCAATTAGAATTGACTTCCAAGGAGAGAATAAGTCCGATGGTAATAGGTTTGACCACAGGACTAGAAGTATCAGTGTAATCTAACCCCTCAAGGATTGAAACTTTTAGCAATAAGTCTGGCCTTGTATTTATCAATAGATCCATCAACGTTCTCCTTGATTTTGAAGACCCATTTTAATCCAACCACATTTTGAGATGGATGTGGTATAATAAAATGCATGTGCCAGCTTCATCCATGTGACGGACCGGAAAATTACGCCTAGCGCGCCTGGGCGCGCATGCCATAACTTCCCTGGTGCGCCGTTATTATGCTACTCACCGCGCCTTAAAGCTAGGTAAATGCACGTCCATTTTCCCTTGCAAGCATACTCGTGGAGCATGATGAAAATAACTTCGCTTCCACACCTTTACAATTACCGTAGAACAAGGGTATAAAGCCTTGCCTCTACGTAGGAAATTCATCACTAAATTTCCTATCTAGCTGAGGAACCGTTATACTGCCTCATCATGTTTGGCCACAAACATCTCCTGTGTCTAGCTACCGATCCATATGATATGAGAGGCCAATGTGTCGCAGTCATCTCTCAAGTAGATGATATAAGCGACAAGGTGCTGGACTGGCAATGCTGCAACTCATTGCGGCTCCCTACGTACCCTTCCCTACTCTAAAGGGATCAATCAAATGTCGTAATTTATCCTCGAAGGGCCAAGCAACTTAAGCCAACTCGTTTCCAAGGACGTGGCCTAGCAATAATGGTAATGTCCTGGTCCGTATAGGTCGTTCCGTGAAAATGCATCAAAATGATGCTTATCTAGCCCGCGACATGGCATAGTGATTCCCATGCTTAATACGCTCCATTGGCAAGGCTACGCGGCTATAAATGAGTCCTAAGCATCATCAACACTCTTTCGGTTAAGCTATGAAGCTTACTTGGTGCATGGTCCGCATACGCACCTTCAACCAACCACCCCTCCCTATATATATATATATATATGCTAACTTGACATTTTTACAACTTAAATTACGGGAGAAAAAATCATTCATCAACTCCCAAGGCCGTGATGGCTGCACATGACTACCCTGGCCAAATGCAATGTACAGTCGTGATGGTTGTACATTCAGTTATGTCTCACAGGCCAGTTCTAATGTCCGGCCGTGATGGCTGAACATTTCTTGAGCCAGGTCCAGTGAAGGGTTGTGATGGCTGTATTTCCGGATTTGGCCCATAGGCCACTCCAATGACCAGCCGTGATGGCTGTACGTTTCCAAGGCCAGCCTTCTCTGGCCTGTTGCAATATTCGCCATAGGCCAATGACCTGCGTAATGCGTCATTGCGGCGTTACTTTGTTCTAGGCCAGCCACCCAACTGGCCTAATGCATCATTTGTTACGAGATTGGATCTCGGCCAATGTTCCTCTTAACACGCAACGAAGCTTGGGATGAAGCTTTATCTCATGCCATGGCGCATCTTTGAGCATGCGCCATGCTAAAAATTCGAGGTGTTACAATCCAAGGCATGTTTATCATTTTTGAGAGAAGCTTGCCATTTAGGATGTTTATTAGTTTGAGAAAATGTTTTAGGTACCAATGAAGGAACAATACTCATAAAAGTTGAAGGAATGGGATGTTTAGTAGCAAGAAATACTTTATGTTTGAAGATTCTATAGTATGAGAAGCAGGGGATATAACAGTAGTGGTAGACTGCACTGGATCTGAATTTCATGCAGAAACTGGAATAGGCATTGTTGGAGATATAACAGAAGTGACTGGTGAAATAGTCTGAGTAGTTGAAGCAGGTGAAGGAAAAATAATATCTTGTGCTGTATTGGAGCATGATACCTTTGAAATAGCAGAGTGTGACATTTCCAGTGTGCAGGTAGAATATAGACCACTATCTATTAAGTGAAATGCAGATTCATTGAATTCAACATTTTAAGAGATATAAATTTTGCTGCTGACCATGTCTAGACATTTGCATCCCTTATGATGGTTGTTATATCCCAGAGAGACACAAGCTTTACTTCTAGGTTCAAGTTTGTTTTTTGTATAAGGTCTCAACCATGGAAAGCACAAACAACCAAAATTTCTCAGAAAGTCATAGTCTGGAGTCTTCTTAAAAAAACTTTAAAAGGAGAAACCATGTGAACTGATTTAGTAGGAAGTCTATTGATAACATAATTGGATGCAGTGAGAGCTTCAACAAAAAATTTATCAGGTACACCAGATTGTATCAGAAAGGCCATTGTAATTTGTATAAGATGTCCATGCTTTGGTTCTGCAATACCATTTTGCTCTGGTGTGTTGGGACAAGTAAGTTCATGACCTATACCATGTTGAAACAGAAATGATCCAAATTCATTGTTTACAAATTCTCCTCCTCCACATGTTCTTAACATTTTGATTTTGCATGAAAATATATTCTTAACAAAAGACTTGAAATGATAGAAAATAGTCTTGAAATCTGATTTGGCAGCAGGTGGAAATATCCAACAAAATTACTAAAATCATCAATAATGTTTACATAAAATCTGTAACCAGATACAAAGATAGTTGGTGCAGGATCCCATACATCTAAGTGAAGTATTTGTAAAGGTGAACAATTTATAAAACTAGACGTAGTGAAAGGTTGCTTATAACTCCTAGCAAGTTTACAATCATTTCAGAAGAGAGGCTCATGTAAAGAAATAAGTAAAACTAAGTTTTTACATAATTTATTCATAGTTTAAAAAGCAGGATGCCACAATCTCTTGTGCCAAGTTGTTGCAGACAATTTGACACAAGATAAAGCAGTTGCACTAGATGATAGTGTGTGGAGGATGGTTTAACATGACCATGAATAGGATAGACACCACCTCTACTGATCCCCTTGAATAATATCCTATGAGATACCAAATCATTTGTAACATATATTCATAAGGGGTAAAAGTAAGAGAACAATGATTGTCTCTAGTAAATTGATTAACAAAGATCAAATTCTGAGCACATTTTGGAACATGTAGAATATTCTTTAAAGAAAAAGCTTTGTCTTGAAGAATAAAATTAGAACTGCTAATGTGTGAAATATCCATGCCTTCTCCCGTAGCAGTAGAAACTTGTGCAGAACCATCATACGAAGTAGAATCTCCATAATCATCCATGTTGTGGGAAAGATGGTTAATTGCTCCAGAATCCATATACCATGGATTTTCACCTAATATGTTAGCACTAGCAAGCATTGTAGACAGATTGTGTGGTGGTTCTCTACCTTGATAAGAAAAGTTCATACGTTGATAACATTCAAAAGCACTATGACCAAGTTTTGAGCAGATCTGACAGATAATGCGATTGCTAGGTGGTGCAGTGGATCTTGGCATGATATTATCATTAAGTGAAGGATGTCTTGGAGTATAAGATGAAGATCCATGAAAACTTCCCCTAAAATTGTATCCACGACCTCTACCATGAATATGAGAAAGAAATTGAGGTCTACAATTTTTAAAATTACCCTGAGAGGAATAGGAAGCAAGAAACACTTTGGATGCAGCTTCAAAACGAATTGCATTATTTCGTTCAGAAACAATAATTTCTTCGCTAAGAAGAAGACTATGAAGTTCACCAAACATGATTGGAGTAGATCGAACACATATTGATATAGAAAAAGCATGATAATCATGACCAAGACCACCAAGAACTAGTAACAAGAAGTTCATCATCTGATATTCGCGATCCACAAGCAGCTAATTGATTTGAAATCTTCTCAATGGATGAAATATAAGAAGAAACTTTTGACGATCCCAATTTCATGTTTTGTAGTTGAGTTCTCAATTGAATACTATGTGCAGATGATGAAGCATCAAATCGTTTTTGTAAATTATCCCATAATTCCTTAGAGGTTGTGGAAACTGAGACATGAACAATAACATCTGCAAAAATTGAAGCATTCAGAAGAAATAAAACACACGTATCTTCATCTTGCCATATTGAATAATTTGGATTAACCGTTGGACCAAATCTAGTACCAGAAACTATAAACTGAGCAGGACATGGATTTGATCCATCAACCTAGCCAAGAACATGAAATTTTCCAAGAACTGGAGTAATTAAAGTTTTCCAGGTTAAGAAACTATCATCCAGAAGCTTGAGAGGAATGATATTTGCAAGTGTATGAAGAGGAACTGAGGTAATAGATGAATTTTATGTCTCAATTAAAAGTGAAATTATTGTAAAATATCGAATTTCTGAAAATGTATGTAAGGAGCAGCGGAAGAAGATCAAAAACATGAAAACCAGAGATTCGGTTATCAATCTGATACCATAGTTGAGAGAGAAGATCTTAATGTTTTATTATTTAACTTGCAGAAATACAGAGATGAGTATGTAAGCAAAGAGAGAATACAGTAAAACTTTTTTAAAATAATACTCCATACTATAATAGTCTAGCTAAAATAATAAAAAAATTCAGTCCTGACTCGGGCCCTTAGTGCTAAAACAATAAATTCGATAAAATTATAATATACTCCCTCCGTCCTAAATTATTGGTCCGCTTTGACTAAGTCAAGATATTAAGGAGACCGGAATAGTGTATAAAACTACCCATATTAAATTCTATTTTATTTGCAAAATTAAAAGGAATAAAGATATTTGGTAATTTAACTATTTATAGAAATGTTTAAATAGAAGATAAAAATAAAAATATTTATGAGAATGGTTTAGTAGATTCGTTTTCTATTGAGGAAGATATCATTTAAGATTTTAGATTGGTTATTTCTAAAAATAATTTTATAATTACAAAAAATTGAAGGGTATCTTTGAGAGTTTGACTAAAAAAAATGACTATAAACAGAAGCTGACCAGTATTTTAGGACAGACGAAAATAGAATAGAGGACATAAATTTTAGGATAGAGGGAGTAATACATTTATGCTCCCCTTAAACATTAATAGGTCCCAAATATTATATAAAATAATAATTCCATTAGAAAATAAAAAATAATTTTCATACAACTTTGAGATGAGAAGACATCCTAGTGATTAGAAGCTTGTATTGTTTCTGACTAAATCGAATTGTAAATTGTATGTTAAATACAAAAAATTTCTATATAAAATCTTTTTTCATGAAAATTAATAAGATTTATTATTTTAAAAACAAATGCATGCCGTCTAAAACTATTTCTGGTAATGTTTTTTTTATCCTTTTCTATATTTTCCACTTTTAAAAATCTATTTCAATATTTATTTTAAGATATTTTATTTTTATTTTTTTTAGTATAAAAATTCTCGTTTTTTCTAAAAAAAAAATTTAAATTAAGAATTATTTCTTTAAATGAATATATTATTATTATAAGTATAAAATAATAGGATTTGAGTGGTCCCAAACCTATTAATTTATAGACTTTTTCCCATAAATGATAACTCAAGATATCGCTACCAGCTGTCAACGGCTCATATGACAGCTAGGCTAGACCAATAAGAAGCTTACACATGGAACTGTTATGTCAGTTATAATAATCATACAAGTATCCCAGACTAGAGGCACAGGTGATCTGAAAGTAATAATATGACAATTAAATAGTTCTTTAGTTCTGCCATTCATGGAGAGTCGAACTCAAGACCTCCCACTCCCCAAGCAAAAATGAAATTAAAATGTGGCATCAATCGGATGGCCGATGCCCATGCTAGTGCTAAGCGAGCGCTCTAGCTTCTGAGGAGCTACATGCCATTGATGTTTGTAAGCTTTAAATCAATTAAATTGAAATATTTACCCACATCAACAATTTTGGGCGAAGAAAGACTCTAAACTTTTTCCGAACTAATTCGAATCTGTTATTCCAGGGCATGACCCTTAATTGCATTTCATTTCTCACAGACGTGACAAAAACAAAAAGAGAACCTCCCCTCTCCGTCGAGTTCAAGGTACAAGAAGATTACTGTTTGATTTACTTGCATTCATTTATCTCCACCATCTCATCCATTAGTGTTCATACAAGTATCTGCACAACGTATCATGATGGCAAAATCAAAACGAATTAGCAATCCTGGTTTGATGTAAAGTTCCAATGTTACCTATTGTATAGTCTTAGGCAACTACAAAATTTCTTCTACTCTTATATCACGCAGCACATACTTAAAAAAAGGTCGCTCATGCTAATTAAACATCCACATGTAGTGTAAGACATGAAGTTAATGTGGTTACCCACATGTAATGTAACAGAAGAAGAAGAAGAAATAAAGAATGTTGAAGTGGACATAGTTAAACTCAAGACCTCCCCACAGACAACAAAACAAAAAATCAAGAAAACCATCCCACATAAAAGAGAGAAAGAAGAAAAACAAATGGAGAAGTGGGGCATCGATCCCCATACCTCTCGCATGCTAAGCGAGCGCTCTACCATCTGAGCTACATCCCCTTGTTGTTGATACGTTTGAGATTATGCTCCTTCAAGGAATGTTACATGTATTCTGGGGAGCCACGTTTCAAAGTTTGCTGTGGACAACAACATTCTGGATTTTCTTCGGCTCCTGGAGTATTTTTTATTCTACTCAAGTGTTTCCTTGGAGAATCATTTTGCTTTTGGCAAAGTTTTTCACCAGAAAAAGACCAATGAGAAATCAAATGGAAAAATAATGAAGCAGCTGCCGCTGCTAGTTCTTCATGCTCAACGATTCAAAAACCAACTGATAACTCTGAACTCCACATTTACTTGAGCCGATAATAATGTGACAGATCAAAAACCCCATTTTTAATAGTGACATTTTTCCAAATTTCTTAAGCATAACAAGGTTGCGTTTGTTATTTGAAACGGAGAGACTGTGAGCGACATTATAGAGCAGTTCTTGAATTTGGATACCCATCCGAAATTAGAATATAACAGAGACAATGTGTAAGCAATATATTATATATGTTGTTTTTCTCTTAATTTCTTTATCTGTAAAAGCTTAACAAGTACATATTGAATGAGCCACAACAGGTGCCTTTTTTTGTTCCCTAGTGTAAAAAATGAGAATCAAAAGATCTTCAAGAATCCAAAACATATGATGACTGGATTAATGTGATCCTATTGATCTTTTTATTCCGATTGTATAACCTAATAAACATAGACGACGAAGACAACAACAGCAGCAGCAGCATTTGCTCCACATACCACTACTTACTACAAAGCAAAATTCATTCATCCCCAAGAATTTCTTCGTTCGGATTTTCTGGCTACTAATCATCAACTGATAAAAACTACTACCCAACCAAAATCCTTAATGGAGAACTAAAATTGACAAGAAAAAATAATATTAATAACAACATTCACTGGTAAGGTGTGGTTCGATATCTAGACATCAGAGTTGAATAGCTGAACAAGACCAGAGCAGCCAGCGACTTTGGTATCCTTTCTGAACCCCAAGCTGTTGACGTTACGTTCATGTGATGGTAAACCGTTGTCGTTGGTAAGAACAGCAGTCACTTGGTGAAGTCCGTCGACGATTGTGTTACAATCGGACTGAGGACTGCTGACGAGAACAGCGAAACAGTAGTCATCTTTGTGGTCTTCTCTTACTTCAATTTTATATCTTCCGTCTGGACCTGTAACTCCGGCTCTGCTGTAATTTATGTTATAGTCTTCATCATCTTTGCATACAATCTTCACCACAGCACCTGGACATCACATACCAGAAATTAATAAACCAAAAACACAATCGATTCAATATCATTACACTGTTTAAGACAAATATTGATCAGCAGCATCTTAGTTGGGGATATTTACCTTGGATGTAAGTGACAAGATTGTGTTCACAACCAAGATGACAGGTTTCACAGTATACACGACCATGGACGTGATAAGGGTCTTCGAGGGGACGAGCGTCAACAAGTAGAGCAGGCAGGACACAGAGTGCCAACAAAATCAAGATCTTTGGAGATGCCATTGTTCAGAGTAAGAGTCAGAAGAACACCAATGAATATTTACTAAAGAGCTCGAAGAAAGAAAGATGATTGATGTTGTTGTTGATTGAAAGGCGAAGTGAGTAGGGTTTTATATAGAAGGGAATTCAGCTATGGAATGGATTCGAGAGGATCAATGAAGAGATTTGAGTCATAAATGCATACAGAGGTTTCGAGGGATGTGTCGGTGATTAGAATTCACATGCCGAGAGTAGTGTGGCGGACAAAGCTGCGTCCTTATTGGGACGACTACATTTAATTTGCTCTCGTGAGGTTCCATCAATCTTGCTTCGCTCTTATTTCTCTGGTCTCTAGACTCTTTAATGCTGAGATATTTCTAACGCAAGAATCAAAATTTTCTTCAACCCAACCGATTACGATATTACTAAACACGTATTATAACAAGATTGATAGCAGGTACTGCAGGGAAGAGGCTTATCTTAATTTTCGTTCATTGTAGTGTCAAATTCAGAAAATGATACAGCCAATAACATTTTGGAGCCATAAAACAGCCGAAATTTTGAGCGAGATACGTTGACTTTGTATTCACGTTCAGATCTTACACCTTTCACTTGGAATTAACTAAAACTTACTGACTGGGATTTAGATCGATACGACGTGCTAATTAATGAGCTAGCTAGCTTGAATTTAATAATGCGAAGTTTAAGAGGGTCAAAGACTTGTGACCAAAAAAATTGAAGTTTTGCTTAAACGGATAGATTGTGAGAGACAGAACAGAGCAGTTCCTAAATTTGGATACCGTTCCGCAATTAGAGTATAACAAAGACAATGTGCAAGCAATATATGTTGAAATCCAAACATGATGTTTTTCACTTATCTTCTTAATCTGTAAAAACTTTAACAAGTACATACTGAATGAGTCACAACAGGTGACCTTTTTTCTACTGTAAAAAAATGAGAATTAAAAGATCTTCAAGAATCCAAAACATATGGCTGGATTAATTGGTCTCACATATATAATGTGAACTCATTGATATCTTTATTCCCACTGGATAACCTAATAAACATAGACGACAACAACAACATGACAGCAACAGCACCGGCTACACATACTACTTACTAGAAAGCAAAATTCATTCGAGGAAGTTCATCCCCAAGAATTTCTTCATCCGAGGAACTAAAATTGACACAATAAAATAATACTAATGACATGCACTGGTAAGATGTGATTCCATCTCTAGACATCAGACAAGTAGTGCTTCTGAAGAGCGTCGCAGCCAGCGATTTTAGTTTTCTTCTCGAACCCCAAGCTGTTGACATTACGTTCATGTGATGGTAAACCGTTGTCGTTGGTAAGAACAGCGGTCATTTCGTGAATTCCTTTGACGATTTTGTCACATTCAGAGTCAGGACTGCTGACGAGAGCAATAGTACAGATCTCATCTTTGTGGTCGGTCAGTACTTCAACGCGATAATATCCAGCTTCACCTGTAACTGCTTCTTTGGTGTATGTCAATTCATTGGTTCCCCTATCTCTGCATACAGCCTTCACCACAGCACCTGGACGTCACATACCAAAAAAGAAACAAAATTAGAACCCATTCGATATGATAAATCATTATTCTGAGACTTGCAACATATTGTTTCTGTTTCTGACTAACATTGACCAGCAGCGGTAGTCAGGAATATTTACCTTTGATGTAAGTGACAAGGCTGTGTTCGCAACCAAGTTTACATGTATCACAGTATACACGACCTTTTGCGTGGAAAGGATATTTGAGAACGGGAATACTTGCTTCAACAAGTAGAGCAGGTAGAACACAAAGTGCCAGCAAAATCAAAACCTTTGGAGATGCCATTGTTCAGGGTGAGAGTCAGAAGAACTGCAATGAATACTTAATAAAGAGATCGAAGAAAGAAAGATGATTGATGTTGTTGTTGTTTTTGTTGTTGAGACTTGAAAGCGAAGTGATTACCGGTTTTATATAAAAAGGAGTTCAGCTATGGATTGGAGAGGATTAGTGAAGAGATATCGAGTCATAAATGCGTACAGAGGTTTATTGAGAGATGTGTCGGTGATTAGAAATCACATGCTGAGAGTAGTGTGGCGAACAAAGCTGCGTCTTATTGGGGTGACTACATTTAATTCGCTCTCGTGAGGTTCCATGAAGCTCAGAATCTTGCTTTGCTCTTATTTCTCCGGCCTCTAGACTCTTTAATACATGCACATTTCTAACGCAAGAATCAAACTTTTCTTAACCCAACCGATTACGATATTATAAACACGTAGATATGTGAAGTGTATTTTAACAACACAAGAAAGAGGCTTATCTTAATTTCGTTCATGGTAGTGTCAAGTTCAGAAAAAATTGATACAGCTAAACCAGCTGCCGATATGAGATAAAATCCGATAGTGTTTTGGAGCCACAACTAGCCGAAATTTTGCACGAGATACGTTGACTTTACATTCACGTTCCGATCTTACACCTTACACTTGAATTAAACTAATCATATACTCCAATTAAACTGATCTATGTTTACTTACGCTTACTGACTGGGATTTAGATCGATACAACATGCCAATTAATGGGCTAACTAGCAGCTTGAATTTAATAATGCAAGTGATCCAAAGAATATGCAAAGTTTTAAGAGGGTCAAAGACTTGTGACCCAAAAAATTGAAGTTTGTGCACATGAATATGCATTGTATTCCCTTGATAGGATCAATATGTACGCAAGATACACGGAGAGGGAAAGGCGGTATGGCCGTATGGTGAAGAAAGTCTACAGAGTTTGGATATTTAACGGGGAGTTGAATTTGTTAGACATAATCATCGAATCTAGCATCATGTGATTAATGAATTCCTGACTAAATCAGCTAATTTTTGGGAAAATCCAAGTCTTGAGTTCACAAGCAATTGCATTTCCAACTTCGCCTTATCAAACTCTAAGGTGCTGCCGCTTGATAAACCTCATCAGATTGGGATATACCCAGATTAATTATGGTATATCTAATGAGATAAAACCCAAGACATTTTGAAGTAAAAGAAACCATCCCTTGATCTTGTATTTTCTAAATGACTAATATACCCTTGTTTAATTAACACTAAAAATTCTGATTAAGTTAATTTATTGAATTTAGATTAAAATTTTACAATTATGAATTTAGTAGATTAAATCTTTAACCCGTCTTATAAGTTCGATTTCGATCAAAAAATTTGGTTTTGAAAATGTGAAAGGTCGGCAAGGTCAACGTCTGAATAAGGTGTCGGCTATGTTTCGCCGGCAAGGTATACGTTTTAATAGGATGTCGACTAGATACAGCCGGCATGGTCCTTGGATGAATAACACGCCGACCGTTTTTAGGACGAAAGGGTCTTTGAATGAAGAATATGTCGACTATCTTGGGCTAGCAATCTTACGGTCGGCATGTAAATATTTCTTACCATGCCGGCTATCATATAGTCGGCAGGCACATAATTTAAAACACTTCCGGCTGACATGTAGTCGACATGCTAAGGATTTGTAACCTTGCCGGCATGTACTTATACCAAACAGAAAACAGAATATGGTAAGATGTAATTCACTTTATTCAAGCAATTTTGGTTACTACATTGATTGAAACATAAAACCCAACTCCTTATCGACGGAAAAACGAAGGCACTTAGCATGTGCATCAAGCCTTTGAATCCCTAGGCGACCCTAGTGGACGAGTTATAGTCTCATGAGGGTTTACATAGAGGTCTACCCATAAAACCTATACAAAAACTTCTAAACCCATCAATCTTCCTCCTCCGAAGACGATACAACATCCAAGTAGTCCGGGTTATCCTCCGGGATTCTTTCTGCCAAGAAGTGATAGCTTGCATCGAATACGAATGTTTTCCCCTTTTCCTCCAAGTAGCGCGCTTTCACGACTTCGTGCTACAAAAATACAAAAACAAACTTACATTTGTTAGTGGTGTTTCATTGGAAGATAAAACAACATGGGTTACGTGAAAAAAATCACAAAATTACTTACAAATTGTGCAATAGACAAGGTGAAGGGGCGAGTGTTAAAAATCCGAGGTTGAAGAGCTAAAAAAGCAAGTATCGCATTTTCGATGACTAGGTGCCTATCATGGACTTGTTGAACATTTCTTGCATTAGGATTCCCAAATTCTTGGTTAAATTTGTTATGTACTTTAGCTAAAAAGGTTGTTGAATCCTCCCTTTCGGAGGATTGACGTCTAAGTCGATTTTCCGCATACCATGCTTTCGTGATTGCCAAATAATCATTTGAATCAAATGAAGCCATTGTTATGTGTAGGGAGCTATTGGGTGAGTTAGATGGAGTGTATGATGATATGAGCCTTGGAGAGTATATGCAAATAGTTGTGTGTTGTTTTGTAGAGATAAGTAGTGTATTTATAGGATGGTGCCCAAATTTGGCCATTATAGTATCCAAGTACAAGTCAATCAATGCATTTGTACTTGCAAAAATTTGAATTTTGAACCGGCCGGCGAGGTTTTTGCTTCCACAATAAGCCGACTAACATTGGCCTGCAAGGTCGAAATTTGTTACCATCCCGACCTTATGAATTTTAGGCATCAAGAGTTGGTTTTCTTATGAATAACCGCCGGACAGGTATTTGGTTATTAGGGTGCCGGCTATGGTATGGCCGGCAGGGTATGAAATTTATTACCATACCGACTTTATGAGTTTTAGGCATTAGGAGTTCATGCAATTTTCTATTTAACCGTCGGAATGGTATTTTATCACTAGAGTGCCGACTTTTATGTGGTCGGTGAGGAACATAATTTTAACCATGACGACTTTATGATGTTTTTAGGCATCAGGAGAAGGTATTTTCTGCAACATATGGCCGGCAGGGTCGATAATATAATACCCTGTCAGCTTCTTAACAACTGGCTAGGTTTTGATCTTATTACCCTGCCGACCCTGCTATGCAAATAATTTCTGGTGTAAGGGACCGACAGTCTGACAGTTTAAAACCTTGTCGGCTCTGAAGTGGTCGGCGCTGTAACTTAAATAAAGCATGCCGACATAAGTATTGAAACTTTACATAGCTAAAAAAACCATTCATTCAACAACTATAAATCCAACACTTGTTGTCCAAAATACGAAAACATGTCCCGTAAACCTTTAAAAGGAAACATTTTTCCAACCGTTAACCTTAACATTTGTCCAACACAACATAAAGAAATAAACTAAAGACTACATTCATTCACCACCACGACCATGACCCCGTTTAGGAACACCGCCACTACTACTACTTTCACCACCACGACCACTACGATCCCTCTTTTTGTCAGCATTCATCTTGGCTTGTGCTTCCCTCCTGGATTTTTCTTCCCTCTTTACTTCATCATCAACTTGCTTGAACAATTCATGGGCCTCCTCATTGTCAATATTGCAAGCATAGTCAATGTGCTTTCTTTGCTCTTCAATCGACAAAGTCTCTCCTCTGTCTTTCGCCCAACACAACACCTTCACAAAGGTCTTCAAATGCTCATTTTATTTTCAATTAAACAACAAACAATTAATAGAATGATTTTATAATGTAATCTTAAAACAGTAAGAGCAACTCTAAAATACTTACAAAGAACTTAAGACTTGTTGTTGGGTCTTTCCATGCCATCTTCTTGATACGTGCCAATTCTTCAACAGTCGGTTTCCTAATCACAGTAGGACGAGCCCAACGCAAGTACCAAGCCATGTATTTCTCACTAGCTTCATTTCCTTTGGCTCCTCGTCCAAAAGACTCACATCGATGATACGGCCACGTTTACCGTCCTAATGTTCTTGATTTGGCGCTGGAGCGTAAGCGACGTGAATATTTTTTTGGGACGTGGAGCAGTTAGCCTTTAACATAGTAAAGAACGGCTTATCTTCATCGGAATGAGGTTCTTCTTGGACGTAACCCAATTGTCGCATTACCCGATGTGGATCGTACATTGAATATCCACCATTCGTAGTCATTAAGGGTCCATAGTATAATGCAACTTCATCTCTCATTTGGATTAAACCTTGATTTCTAGCATCTTGATACGGTTCAAATATCATATCATCCGCAGTCAAATTGTCAATGGTGATTCAGAGTTTGGTAAGATGTTGCGGCATTTCCTTATCTTGACCACCTTTAAAATTGTACCTTTGCGCTTTTGGCTTATCAATCACAACATTCTCATCCATTTTGATGTAGGAGCTGCCTTTGAACAAGTTAGGGAAGTGCTCATATATCCAAACATATGCAAACACAAGGTTTAGTAAGAATCTTATCTTACGAGAATTTTGCAAATATAAATGATTTAGACAATAAAATTACCTGGAAGAGACGTATATTTCCGTTAACTTGCTTAGTGAGTGCCCTAGAACCCTTTTTCAACTCATTGTTCAAGAAGGCGACCACCGTGGTACCCCAAGAATACTCACGCATCGTATCTAAGGGATCCAATAGTTGCATATAACTGGCATCGACCAAGTTTCCGGAACTGTCGGGGAAGATACATTTTCCCATGAAATATAGAAAATAAGCTGACGCGGTAGCATTGATTCGCACCGGGTTCACCCTTCCTTCTTTATCAAAGATTTTCTTGGTCCCAGATAATGTGTCCCTCAACTGCTTCAGATTAAACTTCTTGGTTAGACGACCTTCTTTCTTCTCAAGTATAGACTCCGTCTCAATCTAATTCCGACCAAACAATTTGTGGCTCAATTTATAAATATCCTTGAAATAAAAATCATCATCGGAGACCTCACTGACTACTTTTCCCTCAACCTCGAGGTCTAGAATTGGGTGAGCATCATTGGGAGTCATCGCCATCCCACCGAATGGGAATAACATTGTATTAGTCTCTCCGTAGAACCTCTCACAGAATGCAGATACGGTAACTCTATCATGCTCAATATTCGAACTCTCCACCGCAGGCCACAACTTCACCTCCTCACATTCATCCTCAAGATATCAAGTCTTAGTCATTGAACATGAAGCTTGGCGCCTCATGAGACGGACGGCATGCCAGTGATCCTAAATACCAAAAAAATAAAATGAAAAGAAATACAAACACTTGACGCAAATTTAAGATAGATACACACTTGAATAAAAAACAAAGACGGATTGAGATTACTTACGATAGTATTATGGATCGTACATGCCCATGAGTCTTTGTATCCAAAAAGAACATCTCCACCATCTCTTGGGGTTTCCCTTGGAGCATCACCATTTTTCAGTGTAATCATCAAGTGAGGGGGAGACATGTGGGAATCAGCTGGTTTAGTGATGTTCCTCTTCGGTCTTCCGATTTCGGTAGAAGTTAAAGCTTGGGTTTGTTGAAAAATAGCTTGAGTTTTTTCTCCATCGCCTTCTTCTTCTTGTTGTTCCACTGCCTCTTCAACAATTTCTTCTTCGATATCCTTATCTTTATCTCCATTACCATCATCATCATCACCTCCTCCAACATTAGGCATGTCACGATCACCATCATCATCATCATCATTGTTATCTCTTCCAGTAGATGGAGTTCTTTCATCAACATCATCATCATCATCACCTCTTTTGCCAGATGGAATTGATTGGTCTTCATCTGGAGTCTCGTCGGAATCACTGGGTTCCGATGGTGGTTCAGAATCACTCGGTACACAGATCTTAAGCGTTCCCGGCACAACGTATGCCCCTCAATGTGTTTAAGTCAAGAGTTTGTCACCAACACGAGGAGGTTTTGAAGGAGGACTAAGAGCTTTTAGATCTTTCTTCTTCTTTGACTTTTGCAACCTGAACAAGAACAATTAAGAAAAAAAATCATAAGTCGGCAGGGTCGGCAAATATAACATTGCCGACTACACAACATTCGGAAGGGTCGTCTAAAAAATTCATGTCGGCTAAACTGTAACCGGCAGGGTATGATTCAAATAACCTGCCGGCTTATAACAAATATAAACACAGTAGATACAAGGATTTTTCACCAAACCAGTCGGCAAGGTCCATTACCAACACCCTTCCGTCCAACATACAGCCGGCAGGGTGATATTAAAATACCATTCCGACTTTCATAATTAAAGGCATCAGGAGAACAAAAAAATTTCAACTACAGCCGGCAAGGTAACAATTTATAACACACCGGCTAACAAAAAAAAAAACTAACGCCGGCACGCTCCAATGTTGAATAACTTGCCGATCCTGCAAGTACCAGTTACAGGTATTCAACAGCCGACAAGATCTTCAACCTAGGAGCCTGGCGGCCAAACCCTAAATATGAACGGTCGGCAAGGTCGATAACATAATACCCCGCCGACGTCGCAACTGCCAATTCACAATTTCGATTTTTCTGACCTAATTTGACATGCAAACATGAAATTGAAGTACTAGAGTGAGTTTAAGTATGCCCTTACTTTCTTAATCGTAAAATTTCTCGTGTTTCAGCGGCTACGGATTCTTCTTCTTCAACCGTTTTTTTTCTTCTCTTTTTGTTGAACTAATTTTGCAAATTCGGGGTTGTATTCATTACACTTTCTATTTGTTCGTTTCATCTTACTGGCCTTACAGCTCGGTGTATCCATTTGTGAAGATTATGTCATGTCCCATGTCTTATAGGGCATCCTGGCCTGGGTGTAGTTAGTACTGTTAGTGTGTGTCTGTAACATGTGCCATTCTTCTTCCCCCATATGTATCGAGTCCGCTTTCCCTTTCTTTTCACTACAAGTGGTATCTGAGCCGGTCTTTCCTTGGATTGATCATGGATGATGGTAATAGATTTAGGGCTTTAGCTGAGCAATTAGCTACTGTTCTTCAAGTTTAAGAAGTAATTTCAAGGGCTTTACAAAATAAACCTTCTCATGTGCTTCTACACAAATGCAAGAAAATTTTAGCAGCTGAAACAAAGAAGCTACTATTGCTGGAGCGTGAGATACATTTGAGTCCATCTGTTGATGAGAATTGGGAATCAAATTCGTGGGAAAGCTTCGAATTAATTGGATCTGTGTTGAATAAAGTGACGCTAATGGAGAAAGAAATCAGTCAAAAACTGGAAGAAACTCCTATTCATTCAATTTCAGTAAACGATTTCACTTCAAAACCTTCAACTCCATCAGCAGCAGAAGAAAAAAATGATTATGTCGCCTGCAAATTGATTCCGTCATTTTTCTTTGAAGAAAAAGAGGATTTCATAAGTTTAGAGCCAGAAGATGAAAAACCCATCAATGATTTGGGTAATTGGGTTCATATTAAGGGTTCTCAAATTGGAGTTGAGGTTGGGTATTGCGAGCACTCAAAGAAACTAAGCAACAACCACAACAAACTGAACGGTAAGGGATGTTTTTCTCTTCTCTCGGATTCTTCTCGGATTCTCTTTGATCGTGGTAAAGATTGTTTAACTATTGAAAGGTATCCTTATTGTGTAAGAAGCAGTTCTATCTTCAGTTTTGATATGCTTACTTCTTGCTTGGTTAATTTTAATGGATCAATTTTAATTGATGATTATGATGGGAAATGTGTTAATGAGCAGGTTTGTAAACATGGGTAGTGGTCACCTTTGATGTTTAGTGAAACAATTCCTGGTATACTAAGCCAAGGTGGTGTTGCTGGTACTGCTTGGATGTTGTTTGTTAGATTGACTGATGGAGTAGCTTGGAATTTGAGTTATGGCGGAGATGATTTTCTTCTGCCACTTCAAAGGGGTAGGTTGAGTTACTATTCTTTAATTGCTAAGTGTCTCTTCCTTATTTTCCATTTTACTCGCAGTGTGTTTGATCGTGGTAAAAAGTTCGAAATGGGTAGAAGGTATTCAGGTTATGTTAAGTGTAGTTCAAAATTCTTCCTGGATACTCTTGCTTCTTGTGTGTTTGTTATTCGTGGAAGTTATGTTTATGAGTTCATTTTGAGACTCGGGTTAGTTGGGTACCATCTAGAATTGTTACTTGATTATGCACAGATGTTTTTGTTTGTCCAAAATGGTGATAGTCGTGATGATAATATGTTGGCTAGTAAAACGAAGCAGCTAGGCAGTGCTCACTGGGATAAATTGATCTACAACAAGTCTGGGAATGAATGGAGTTTACATGGTCAGGAAACCCTTGAAAGGATAGTGGGAATTAAAAACATGCTTTTAAATGCTAAGGGCAAATGTTTAAAATGATTTTTCATTATAATACTTGGATCACCCAGCCTTATCATTTGTGGCAGTAGTGCATGGAGTTTCAAGGGTGATATAGTTTCTCTAAGGTTACAGCTGGGATATTGTTCACTGAAAATACCAGATAGTGTAGCGGGGAGTTGGAGTAGTGAAGAAGGTTTATATTCTGGCCTGGAGTGTGCGGGAAGGGTATTCGATCGAGGAAGGTTGTTAGTAATGGATTATGAATTGGTCCATATGGTTGCAAGTGGTTATGCAGTGGATGCAGCCACAGTTTCTGAATACTCCTCGAAGCTGTCATGAATATTGTTACCCATTCTTTGCTGAGATAGCAAAGTTGATAGTTGTTCTGAAACTGAGATGTGGTATACTTAAAGTGCTTGGGGGTGTGATGAGTAAACTGTTGCAGAAGGTTATTCTCCTTTGGACTAATTGGGTTCTTCTAGCGACTGTATAAAACAAGCCTAGAGATGCACGAGAACTATTGGAGAAACTACTTGCGGGGACATGCATACTGCCTACACACATCAAAGTAGCTTGGAAGGGGCTCAAGGAGGTAGAGATAGCTGCAACGAGCCGTGACATGCAGATGGTAAGAAAGATAATCATTCTCCGAGTGCTCAGCATTTTGGTTTTCTTAACAAAGTTTGAGTTCATATGGATTTCCTTCGATTCATGGAGTTTGGGAACAAACAATAATTATATTTTAGTCCCCATGTGGTTACCCAAACACCTTTGCTCTATGGTTTGTGTTCGTAAGTGTGGGAACTCAAGCTGGGATGTGAATCATCTCATCTTAAAGATTGAGAATGAATTATATGACAAGATACCCAAGATGCCGGTAGTGTTTACGGGTGTTAAGAGTGCAACACAAGAGAGGTTGTAAGAAGTAAGTAAGAAGGTTGTTGGTGGTTTTACTCAGCAAAACGAAGCAGTTCTGAACTGTGCCTTCATTAGTAGTCACACATGTGCTAATGCTCGTCGATGCTTTCCTTGTTGCAGTTAGTTGTTCGGTTTCTTATTCCGACGCAAAGTGCGTGACAAGGGAGTGGAATTCTGTGAATGGACTGCAGAAATCACAATTATTCCCAGAAAGACTGGTGAGGTGGTTTTAGATGTTTGGATTAGTGAAGGCAATGAGTTGTTCCGTCAATTACAGATGGTTGTTCGTGGTAGAGAAGGATGGAATACTTCAGCTGGATATTTTGTTGATGATAGCCAACAGCTCTTGGAGCAACTGAATATCTCCACTATTATTGGTATAATAGTACAAGGGAAAGAGGAGGTCACCAACGACATGCTATCAACAAGTACATTACAAAATCGGTTCATGCTTACTGTTATTCATTTTCCCACAGTTTTTATAATGGTGGTATCCTGGAGATGGAAATTGTTCTCGCCAAGTTTATGGAGCGCGGGAAATGCTAGCTGGGTCATTGCTACTACTATGGCACTAAAATGCGCCCAAAAACAAGATACTTTGCCTCAGGACTGCCAGTCAATAGTGCTACAGTGGAGAAAAAGAGCAGATGAGCACGCTAAAATCCTTCGCAGACAGTTCTGGCAGGTGGAGTTCATGGCCTTGCAAGATAAGAAGCTTGAGCTGATTCCCAGCAGTAAAGAAGTCATCTTCTCAATAAGATATGGGAACGAGAAGTTTTCTGTGCTAGAAGACAACCTGAAGATTCATTCTCACGGCTCAACTGGAAGTGAACTAAGGTCTCTGATTCTCAAAGGTACACATACAGTCGACTTCAAATCTATTCCTAACTTGTTACTCAAGGCTGGGAACGACGCTTTAACTATTATCTACCTAGCCGTGATTTTTGAAGCTATGAGTTCTGTTTCGCCTGGGTGTGGGATTTCTTCTTGCTACTACGATACGTCACTGACTGTCGTTGGAGGAGCTATAGAGAGATTAGTCCATCCATGTTGTCCACAACTTCAAACAGCTGGTAATCACAAGAGGTCTCTTCCGCGGCAAATGAGATGCACCCTGGGCAATGTCAGACCTGCTAGTATTGGCTCACTTGATAAGTTCAGCAAGGGAGACTCATTTAATTGGGTTTTCCCGGCATACTACAAACACATCGGTATACTTAAAGGTGCTTATACAGTCTTTGGTAACACTATTTTGGGGTTGTTACTCATGGATGGAAGTGGTGTTTTTACTAGTATTTACCCAGACGTGAATTCAACTTATATAGACCTTGGCGTTGAAGATTATATGGGTCGCATCTCTTACGGTATCCGTGAACAAGCTGCAACAGCTATGCATCTCTTCAGCCCCGCTCATTCCATTTTCTTATCCTCCATCCTTGAGGACAAGGATGATTTAAAGGGGTGGGATTTGTCGTGTCCCATGTCTTATAGGGCACCCCTGTATAAGGGCAGCCTGGGTGTAGTTACTACTGTTAGTGTGTGTCTGGCACATGTGCCATTCTACTATATCCCAAAGGAAAATAGGATATAGAAACTGTTTTCAAATTTTCCTTTATACTATGATCCATGTACATGTTATTTTTGGGCATTTTGAATAGACCCGTAAGTAAACTTGTTGATAACAATGACACCTATTCTTTGTTATGTTTTTCACTTGAAAAGGGATTGCTTTCTATAAACTTCCGGCAGAAGCCTGATAACAGCCTGATTCATATATTCATATTCCTTCAACTTTGATGTAGTACATAATGGACATGCGCTGACTTGTCTTGCATGCTTAAGATGTACCCATTTCTAATCCTTCTTTCTTTTCACCAGGCCGTAGTAAATAAGCTTTATGAATGATCTTGTTGGTGGCGGCCACCCTATAAGGCCGTGTTAGGTCGCCAAATTTTCATTTTCAATTTTAGCATCCTCCAAATGTCTCAATGCGAGGATAGGATTCTGATAAATATGTATTAAATTTTCCGTCTATCCTGTTATTATATCTGTTTATTTTCGGTTACGCTATTAAAATTTATGCACAAAGTTTAGTAACTTAAAATTACAATTTATAGGTGTGTATATTGGAGTGTCTGAGAGAAAAATAATATTGGAGTGTCCGAAACTATGAGTAGATATTAAAGAAGGGTAAAACCAAATCCGTGGGATCACTCTTTTTTCCTTTGTCATTTTTTTTTTAGTGGGAGTACTATTATCATGTTCCAGAATAATTATTCAATTGAACCGTTCTCATGCATGAATAAATGTCCAACAACAAAAGTAATTCTCCAAATATTTATTTGAAGTTTTTATTCTGTTGCGGTCGATTTTGCAACCCCAAGTCAGAGGTAACTTGTTGAACCGGAGAAATTGTTTAATCAGATTAGAGGCTTTAGTGATCTAGGTGGCTCTATTTTATGCTTACATCTAGCATGTAATCTGGTCAAAACCCGTCTGCTGCTGTAACTTTTTCATAAATCACTCAATCCCAATACTTATTTCATGTAATTCATAGTTTCTCCATAGTGTAATAATCATTACCCCTTTTTAGTTTTTTGTGCATCTGCCTATAAATCGAAAACAAAATTCAATTGCATTCTCATCTCTCATATCTTGTTCTTCACCCTGCCTATCGCAGTGTGCTTCAGTTTTTCCTTTCTTTTGTTGTATTTTTGTTCTTGTGTAGCGTTTTGTTCTGTATTCTATGTTTAGTTATCACAACCCTGTTAGAGAATGGAAGCATAAGCTTGTAGGTGGTTTGTTTACCAAGAATGGAAAAAAAAAAGATCTTGGTTTCTTAGGAATGCTCTATAGATGGTTTATTGGTGGAGGGTTTTTTGTTAGTAAGTTTAGCAGAATTTTCTACCTTATTAAACTGATTATTGTCCTCAGGCAGGGGAGTAGAGTTATTTGTGGAGACATGTTTACGTTGCATCCTTGGAATCCTTTCTTAAATCCTCAAACTTTTTACATTGACTGTGAAGATTTTAAAATCATTATGCATAATCTCTATCATGAACAAACTCAGTTTATCAATGTCAAGAAAATCACATCTGAACTTGGAGAATTTATTGCATTCAGCGACCCCATCACTTATCATAATGGTTACAACAACATGAGTATTAGGTTAAGAATTGATTTAACTGTCTTTGCTCAAAATGTGTTAACTAAGTTTCATTCCAATTCCTTGAGCTACCTAGATTGTTTTGTAACCACTGTAACAGACTGGGTCATTTAAATTGACATTTTTATCCTCACCCATCCAAGAATGCAATCCCCCAGATCCTATTCTTCATCCCCCTCCTCCTACCACTCCAGAGCTTGAAGATAATTACACTGAAGAGGAAATATTCAATGTGGATATAGATGAACTAGAACCTGATTGGGGTGACTGGAGTTCAATGTGTATAATTCCCAGCCATTAGCATTGTAACTATCTTATTTCATTTTGTCAAAGAACATGTAGATGAAAATGATACTCCGGACAATCTGCATTTCCAACCATCCATTTTCAAGCAACTGAGTTTATGCTGAAATATACAAAGATATCATAACTTCAACCGATATACTTCACATGTTTTTAATTATAGAATCACAAAATTTTGATTGTTTCGAAATTTATCACATCTTTTTTTGCGACAATTTAGACGGATAATGAGGTATCTTCACTTTTTAACCTAATTGTACTCCTAATATTTCTCTTTTAACTATTTTTATTTACTAAATTTCTATTTATCTCTAATATATCTCCTTTATTTTTCTTTTAAATCTTTAAACCTATAACAAATACATCAACCGTATAAAAATTTGAATAAATTGGACGGAAACTCTCTATAGGTTAAGCGACGGAAGTCTCCCATAATGAGATACATTTTTACTCTCATTTTACTTAGCTACATTTAAGTTATTGCCAAGTGAAATGCACAACCATATTACTTTGCCTGAGAAATGCCGGGAGATAAGTAACAAAAAGGAAATAAGATGTTTCAGAAAAACAAACCCGATAAAGTTTGAAAAAGAATCCTGTTAAAGGGGCCGCGGATTTCATTGGAGGGGCTGCAGTGAATAGGACAAAAAGGGTCATTGTATGGTAATTCTAAGTGCCCCTTATTAAAATAAACTGAAAATGACTAATTAACTCTTACATAGTTTAGTGTTGATAATCAAATTTCACTTATATTATCTCTAAACCAAATCAAAATCAGATTTTTAGAGTTTAAAAAAAAAAGTTTAGAGGAGAAGAAAAGAAACTTTTGTGATATTTGTGAAACCCTAGATTTTGATTCACTCAACCAAAATGAGTGATTCCAATGACAAATTTGAGATGGGTGAATCTCTAAATTAGTTCCCATTAGCTTTCTGTCGCTCAAAATTATCTAAAGTACGTAAAAAAATCGAAACTTTTAAAATTTCAGAAGAACTTACGGTTGGAATTTAGCTCGTTACCAACCGTAACTCTCAATTACGGTTCCAAAAGTATCGAATACCAATCGTAACTAGTTCAATTTGGAGAAAATCCAATCGTAATACCAGTTACGGTTGGTAGAATTACAACATATAGCAACCGTAACAAATTACGGTTGGTAACTAATGAATTGAGATCAACCGTAACTAACCTACGGTTGGTAAGGTTATTTGAGTTACAAGTCGTAACTCAAATACGGTTGATAACAGTGATGCAATTACAAACCATAAAAATAAAATGAAACATCCAGGACAACTTACGGTTCGTAACTTAAGTAACGAGACCAATAAGTAATTTACGGTTGCAAAAAAAATTCATAACTGAACATTCTATCTCAAAATCAAGAACTTACGGTTGGTATTTGAGTTAAATGAACCGTAACATCAACCAAATCTATAGTTACGGTTCCAATTGGAGTTATTACCAACCATAACTCGCATGCAACACAGAAATTTGAATTTCAGTTTTCATCCAAAACCCTAATTTTTGATACAACACTAACTTAAATCAAACACAACAAACTACACCCTAACTGGGTCTTTTCGAAATATAGTTTTCAATCAACGATTATCAATTTTTTCAAATCGTTGATTAATTGAGGACGATGAAATTTCAATTTTAATGGAGGAGGAGAAGAGAAGAGAAGATGAAAAAATCAAAAAAAAATTTGATTTTTCTGATTCCATTAGATTAAAAATTGGAGAGGATAATCTAGTCAATTTACACCTCATATAGGACATCCCCTAACCAATAAAAGGGACATTGCTATCATACTTGCCGCCCCTCTAATGGAACATGCCACCCCTATAACAGGGTTGTTGAAACAAGAGAGTAGATCCTCGGGGAATGGAGCTCTTTCATGCGTATACTGGGTTTGTTCAATTTTATAAAGTTACTAAACGAAAAACTATCAAATGCAAATTTGGTCACCCTATCTATAGTCGAGTTTTTTCTTCTTTTTTCTTTTTGAATTAAATAATAATGTTTGATTTTAGTATGTCTAATCCAATTAAAGAGAGTACGCTAGATTGTAATCACAAGATGATTCCAATTCCTTCTCCCAGTACCATAAAGGAGGTTGTTCCTTTCTTTACGGATTGTTCACCAAATGGAAAACAGAAGCAATCCCCAACACTTATGTGTCATCTTCTTACCCTTCTTGTTTGGAATTTTCCATGGAGTTGTCTCAACAGAATCTGCAAAAGCCCGGTTCATTCCAAAACTAATGATGAAATAGTTACAAAGTTTATAAATTTTTTTATAATACAGAAAAAGATGCATGTTTGTTTCTTGATCAATATCGCAGAAAAGACAGTTGTTATGATCTGATTTACAAACTTTTTGCGGAAATTCCAGTGGTGCAGCATCATTATAAAATAAAGTCCTCAATAAGAAAGAAACTTTGAATGGAATTTTAGAATTACACATATGCTTCTGAGGAAAAATAAGATAACCATGTACTTCCAAAGATTTGTAACAGTTTGCATTTGCAACAGAGAATTCACCTCCATCGGCAATCCAGTTTCTTTTATCATCCTCAACATTGTCTGATATAACAGTAGACAAGATCAGTTCGTTGTTCTCATTATTATTTTTATACATATACGAGGTTTAAAATGCCCACACAGTCGGTTGTTTTTCGCAAATCTCGTAAATCGGTTTGTCATCTAGTTTTAGTAAAAAAAATCTTTTCTTAGTGAACAATTGCATTAAAAACTAGGGTTGTATACATGGTAAGGGTTATTCGCTAAAACTGGATCGAACTGAACCGATCAAGAGGAAACTGAACCGATACTTTTACTAATGGAATGGTTTTGATAAAAATGGTTGATAATCGGGATAACGGTTTTGGTTTTGGTTTTCGCTCAAAACAGAACCAAACTACCAGTGGAAAACCGATTATCATAGACCGTAGATGCAATATCCCAATCTAATATATACCCTCCATTTAACCTTATAATCTTCAGCCGTAAATATATTAGCATTAGATCCTAACCACTTGATAGAAGTATAAAACTCCCCATCTCTTTATCAGTGACCCTAAATATTTATTTATTCTCATTTCTCTCCATTCTTCTCCTTCATCGGCCGATGCCTACTGCTTTATCAACTTCTTCTTTTTCCTTCTTTTTGATTTATCTATATCAATTTCATATATGATTTGAATTTCATCAATTCCATAATTTCAAAACAGATCTTGAATCTGTGTTTTCTATGAATCTTTTGCTCATGCTAGGAAAGTTGAAGGAAAAACAAGATAAGAATCCTTGAGGTAAGGTCACAAAGAAAATGCAATCCAACATACCCTTTGTTCTTGTTGATCACATTTTTTCTTCTCTATTCTACTAATTTTAGGTTTTTTGTTGGTTAGAATCATATATATGAGGATCTTTTCTGTGCCTACCGAGATTTTATGGATTTGGGTGTTAATTGGTTAAATGGTAAATGTTGTCGTAAACCCTGATTTAGTAAGTGTTAGAGCATTGCTCGGTCGAACTCGCATGCGTTGCTATCTCAAGCATGTTTTTCAATGTTAGTGATCAAAACTATAAGTCTTGATTTCTAGTCTATTATAGCTAAGTCTCATACTAGGATAGAAGGACTTTATGGAGATTCATCATACAAGTAGAAGAACCACTCAAGGAACCGGTGGAACTTCTCGGCAAAAAGGTATGTGAAGAGTTGTACTTATCTGTCACTCAAAAGTCTATCTACTCTATCTCATACTCTTTGAGACAGGAAGTCGAATGCTATATATATAGACTTGGATTATACACACTTGGAATTTCGAGCCGAGTATACCTCTCCTATCTATATCTCGTAATATGTGTTGGTAAGATTTTCGCTTTAACCAAGTTTATCTTTACCATCTGACGAAAGTCATAATATGTTTCAATCATCTTGAAAATTGCTTTGACGAGAAATGGTGTAACAACTATATAACGTCCTCTAAGAATGTTTAAATGATTGAAATGAGAGTTTAGATTACATAATCAATGGTGGACATAAGCATTGTTGTGGAAATGCATTTATGTATAAGTCCTATTCCTTGAACCAAAGTTTGCAAACTTTGTTGATCAAGAGAACCGGAAGAATGGCGTGAGCCAAGTACGCGAACTACCGAAGTTCTCAAACCCGAGAATTTCTGATGGAGTTGACAAACTACTTGCGTGAAGCGAAGTCCGCAAACCCAGTCCGCGAACCGGTGAAGTTCTCAAACCCGATAATTTCTGCTGGAGTTTGTAAACTCTACCCGGTAACTTAAGTCCGCGAACCTAGTCTGCGAACTTGAGAAGGTTATATATCTGAAGATGATTTCTGAACTTAAACTTAAAAATACTAAGGAATGCAGTTTGCGAACCGTGGCTATAAAAGTTCATGAACCAATTCAAGTGAATCAAATCATCTTTGCTTCAATTGTGTCTTGTGTAGTACATGAGATTTCCTTGCAATTGAACAACTCTCTAACTAGTTCATTTGAAGTCATTTTGAACTAGTTATGATGAAGAGGAACATGGTTGATATGAAATGCTCATATGGATAACCATTAGGTTAACTATTGTTGAACCAACAAGTGCATACGTTTGGGTACGGTTAACAAACCTAGAAGCGTGCATTGTCAAGTGTGTATAACAAGCTAAGTTTTCGATCTAACGGTTGAGAAATATTATCTTGAATCTAAAACAGGTTTTCATCTAGCGGTGGATATTGATTGCTTTGTTACCAAGGTAACATAATTGCAAACCCTGATTTGAAAGACTATATAAAGGAGACATCTAGTATTATGAAAAACTAATCCCCACACCTTACGTGTGATACCAGTTTGCATACTAGAGTCGGTTCTCCTTTAACCTTTGGTTTTCGTCTTCTAAGACCAGGTTAACAACTTAAAGAATTCATTGGGATTGTGAAGCCATACCGATACTACTTTTATCGTAGTTGTGTGATCTGATCTTGCGTCTTCTATCGTACGAGTACAATCAGATTGATTGGCTTGAGATTGATATCTCCGATAGGCAAGATATAAAAAGTAATCACAAACATCTTCGTCTCATTGTTTGTGATTCCGCAACATCTTGTTTCGCTACCATACGATTAAGATTTTTGTGAGGTGATTGGTAACTCTAGGTTGTTCTTCGGGAATATAAGACCGGATTATAAATTGGTTCTTGTTCACCTTGATTATTATCAAAACACCGAACAAAATCTTTAGGGTTTATCTGTGGGAGACAGATTAATCCTTTGATAGACTTGTCTGTCGGAGACAGATTTGTTTATTGTCAAAGCCTGCGATTTTGGGTCGTAACAACTCTTAGTTGTGGGTGAGATCAACTAAGGGAATCAAGTGCGTAGTATCCTGCTGGGATCATAGGCATATGGAGTACAATTGTACCTTGGATCAGTGGGAGACTGATTGGGGTTCAACTACAGTCCAGTCCGAAGTTATCTTGGAGTAGGCTAGTGTCTGTAGCGGCTTAATACAGTGTATGTTCAATCTGGACTAGGTCCCGGGGTTTTTCTGCATTTGCGGTTTACTCGTTAACAAAATTTCTGGTGTCTGTGTTATTTCAATTTCCGCATTATATTGTTTTATCTTTATAATTGAAATAATACAGGTTGTGCGTTAGATCATCAATTAGAGTAATCCAACCTTTGGTTGTTGATTGTCAATGAGTGATCCTTGGATATTGATCTTTGGTACCATCCAAGTTATTCCTTGTATTTGATTAGAACTCACAGTTCTTGCTTGAGTAAATCAAATCAAGAAGAGAGATATAAACTCGTTGATATACTTATAATTGATTGAGTTTTTTTGATTCTCTTAAAAGTATATTATAGTTTGTCCATACAGATTTCTAAGTGAAATATTGGGTGGTGTTGTTAGACCCCCTCTTTTTCAATTGGTATCAGAGCAGGCAAACACGTTTAAAGACATTACAAGTCTGTGTTTTGATAGACACATTTTTGTGTCCGATTTATCTCGATTCTATATATTGTTAGGGCTCATTTTTGTACTTATTATGGTGTTTTATTTATTTGTAGGTATTTTTGGCCAATAAACATTTTTGGAAAAAATTGGCTCGAAAAGTTGTCGGAAAGCACCCGGAGGACATTTGTTATTCGGACTCTCACTTTGGATAAGGGGTAAACTAATTACTAAGGGGCATCCCATTTTCAGGAAGTTGCTAATCGCACCCCTACCCTGGATAAGGGGCAACCATCTTCAACATTTCAAAAACCAGGTTTTGGCGGGAAAATAGGTGCAGTGAAGAACAATTTTGGAAATTGTGATTTGGGGGAGTTTGAGGTCGATTAAACCTCTGATTTTCATAGGATAGACTCCTTATGGGTCTAGGAATCTGATATGGGTGTTTAAATCGATTAGACTGGGCTCAATCGACTGATTTTTCTCACAACAGAAAATATGGAAAGTCACGTGTGTGGCCTGTTTTAGGGAATTTTAGAGAGATTAAAGTGATGTAAACTTTCCCAAAGATTTGTATCTATCTAAGGAAGAGTTTAGAATAAAAAGGAAAGCCCAGAAACGCGCAAAAATTCTAAAACAAAAAATTGCCGTAACTTGGCCGTGAAGAGAAGGAAAGAGATTTTGGAAGATTTGGGAGAGATTTAATCGGTATTTTTGATATAAATAGATGTCTTTGGTCATATAGAAGAGGTGTCGAGAGTTTGGGAACCTAAGGAGAGCCAGAGAAGAAGAAATCAGAGCTTTACCAAACTCTGTTTCTGCTGCTGCTGCTGCTGCTGAAGAGGAAGAACGCGAAGAACATTGACGCACAGGAGACAGTCGCAGAACAGTGTCGTTGTTTAAAAACTGAAGAACATTAAGCTGTGCAGGACAGTCGTATTCTAGGGTCTTAAAATCAGCGACAAAGCAACAGTATTCACAACAGTTTTCTGTAACAGTTCCATTGTAACAGTTGTTTTGCAATACCAATACATTGTTGCAAACAATCTGTGTTATTACTTTTCACTCTTTTAATCATCTTTTGAGAAACAAACACATATTTTGAGATCATGATTAATATGAGGAGCTAAACCCCATTGCTGAGGCGATAGAGGAAGCTATTTTTCCAAGAAAAAGTGGTATATTCTATTTTATCTTTTTGTTTGCAATAATTATATGATTATTTGCCTTGAACTATTATTGAATATGATTTTTATTTGAGTGATTGTGATATATTTTGATGGAGTATGCTTAGTTTTAAGACTTTTGATGCTTCATACTTGATATTAACAATTATTACTTTTGAAAATCTACTTGTTGTAATATTTTAGAATCAAATTAAACGAGAAAATTGCATAAATATAAGTATTGGTTTAATCACTTTGAACTTGAAAAATAGTGGAATCTTAGCCTCAGTGTTTCTTTTAATATTGATATCATCTTTAATTGAGTTTTCTAAAAAATTTAGTGAGTTTTTTTTATTTCAATATTAGAATTTAAGTCTAATTAATATCCTTCACAAATCTGAGAATCGAACCACTTTTACCACTATCTACAAATCACATCAATTTTTGGCGCCGCCGACGCGGACTTGTTTTAGGGTTTTAGATTTATTTTATTTTATTATTTTTGTCCCTTTTTATGTTTTTGGGTATTTATCTTGTGTCTACAGGTTCTGGATCATAAAGAAAATTGAGCCAAGGAGTTTGGTGATTTCATAAAGACTTGGAGCTAAAGATTAAAGCAAAAAGAACAGAAAAGAAGACAATTTTATTTTAGACAAATTTAGTTTAGGGTTTGTTTATTTTATTTTTTTAAAAAACAAAAAAAACAAAACTGTATTAGGGTTTATTATTTTTGTAATTTTTCTTTATTTTTTTTGGACTTTTGGACTTTGGAACATTATATTTTTATTACCCTACGGAAGGGTACTTTAAATATAAACTGTTTGCAGAGAAGGAGGACAATTACGATATTGTCTCTGCACCTTGGGTTCGTACACTAGACATCGGAGTCAGTGGCCCGAGTCGGCTACAACCGATTCATCCCCCGTCTGGAACGGGAGGTAAGATTCTAAACACTCGCGAATCCCCTGTCAGCGAGTTACTGAGATCCTTCGTATACATATATGTTGAGGACTGAATACGGACATTTATTTTTCTAGTAAAGGGCAAGGCCTGGCCATACAAGATAAGGGTTCGGATTTCATCACCGTTCTCTTCTTGCCCGCTTTAGGAACACGTAACCTACGCGAACCTAAGCCTAAAATTTTGACTAGAACAAGACCGATAGGGTAACGAGCTTAACAGGAAAGTCATTTGAAAAATATTGGTTACTCTTTTAAGTATACTTCGAAGTTATTGACGGTTTCTGTAAGTTGAATGCGTGACTGCGCCGCTTTGTAATACCGGTGAGGCCTTGGGTATCAAAGCTCCACCGAGCTTTCCTCGCCTCTATTCAACTTACGTTAACTCGGATTGATTCCATAGGGGTTTTCTTAAATTGTAACGAATTCCCCGTTCGAAGGATTAGAAGCTGGTCTAGAAACAATCTAAGTGGAGTCATCATGCTTTTTGTTTGCTATAAATCAATAGGTTTGATTTGGTTGAGTCGGCCTTGATCTGTGTTTGCTTACCCTTCCAATTTAGAAAATTCTATTGTATGCCTGAACGTAAAAGAGACGCACTAGGTAGATTTGTTAAAGAGAAACTTAATAGTTCGAAGTGTCTCGATTACCTTAATATAGAAAGTCCGACTTTTGAAGAATCTGTTTTTGAACGTCCTTTGACTGAGGAGAGAATCCATGTTGCTCCGATAGCGGCAGAAATGGCAACTTTGAAAGCTTTGTTGAATCCAACTAGGACTACCCGTACTTCGTGTATTAAGTTAGCTGAAACGGAGGCACCCTATGAATTGAAACCTGTGACCTTACAGATGCTCCCAATCTTTTTAGGGAAAGAAAATGAAAACCCTTATTACCATGTTAGGGATTTTGAGGAAGTTTGTAGTACTCTAAGAATTAGAGGCTTATATGATGATGCTTTGAAACTTAGGTTATTCCCATTTTCCCTGAAAGATAAGGCCAAGTCGTGGCTGTATAATTTGGACTCCGAGTCAATTGAGACATATGAACAACTTACATCTTCCTTTTTCAATAAGTTTTTCCCTAGGCACAAAAGATCGTCTATTAGGACGCAAATATGCACATTTTCACAACAAGAGGGAGAATCTTTATATAGGTATTTGGAAAGGTTCAATGATTTATTATCCCAGTGTCCTCATCATGGTTTAGAAAAGGTTAGGCTAGTTCAGATCCTTTATGAGGGTTTAGATTATTCCACAACGACCATGGTTGAGTCTTTATGCACTGGTGGATTTGAAAACCAAACTGTTGATGCGGCGATGGAATTTTTTAATGAAATCGCCGAAAAAACCCAGCAATGGGAAAATAGTAGGGCACCCCAGAAAACAATTCTTTTAAGTAGAGGAAACGTTAATAGGGTAGAAGGAGGCTATGAATCAGATGCCAAAATTGCTGCTATAGCAAAAAGGTTAGTAGCCTTAGAAGTGGGCCAGACTAGTGGTAGAGTGGAGCCTTTTTGGGAAGGCCAGAATATTAAAGAGCAGGCCAATGCTCTTTATAATAACACTATATTTGATAACCGTCAAAAGATTGACCCATATTCAGAAACCTATAATCCTGGTTGGAGAAACCATCTGAACCTTTCGTGGTCTAAGGGCCAAAGTGAAGGTCAGTTTAGTAATTCTAATGCTCCCCCAGGTTTTGGCTATACTAAGAATCCTTTGGGACTAGCTCAGTTTCAGAATCAGTCAGATAAGAAAATCCTAAGTTTAGAGGAATCTCTCGCCTTGTTAACTCAGCAAACTGCAAAATTCCAGTTATCCGTAGAACATAGTCTACAAGCTAGTAACAGGATAGGACAAGAAAATAGTCAGGCTATTTCCGAGTTAAAAACCCAGGTTGGTCTGATAAGTGATTCTTTGAGAGAAAAAGGTAAGATTCCTAGTCAAACACAACCCAACCCTAGAGGAGTTCATGAATTGGGTGCAAAACCATCGAATCAATTGAATGTTGTTAGAACCCTTATAAGTGGTAGAGTTGTAGACAATAAGGTAACCATGCCCGATAGTGAACATACTGTAGTTCACCCCTCAGGATCTCACCTCTCAGGACCAGTAGCTGAAGAGACTGATAAAGTTTCTGATGATGTGAATTCGGTTCCTGAAAGGTCTGATTTTAGGCCTAGAGCCCCATTTCCTCATCTATTAGTACCAACAAAGAAGGAATCGAACTTTAATGACACAGTTGAGGTTTTTAAGCAAGTTACCATAAACCTTCCCTTATTAGATGCAATTAGGCAAATTCCTGCTTATGTCAAGTTCCTTAAGGATATGTGTATGCGAAAGCGTAAACATAGCGTCCATAAGAAAGCCTTTTTAGCTAGTCACGTAAGTTCAATCATTCAGAACACCACAACTCCAAAGTACAAAGACCCAGGTTCTCCTATCATTGCTTGCACAATAGGTAACTTCCGGGTAGAAAAAGCTTTACTTGACTTAGGAGCCAGTGTGAACTTACTGCTATTCCATGTATACTTACAGCTAGGACTTGGTGAAATGAAACCTACTCAGATGACACTGCAGTTAGCTGATAGGTCTGTTAAAATCCCTCGAGGTATTATCGTGGGTGTTCTTATTGAGGTCGAAAAGTTTATTTATCCAGTGGATTTCGTGGTCCTAGATACCCAACCTGTCCCTGACCTAGAGAACCAAATACTTGTGATTTTAGGTCACCCATTTTTAGCTACGTCTAATGCGATCATTAACTGTCGAAATGGTGTGATGAGTTTATCTTTTGGTAATATGACTATGGAGATGAACATTTTTAATGTCAGTAAGCAACCTCATGAGCTAGATGACACATGTGTTGAGGAGGTGAACATGATAGAAGCCTTAGTTCAGGAGTCATTACCAAACATCTTGTCTGAAGACCCATTAGAAAGTTTTCTATCCCATTTTGGTTTAGATTTTGATGACGATAGCACTATTGAACAGGTGAATGCTCTATTAGATTATACCCATGTGTTAGATACTGATAGATGGAAAGCTAGGTTCGAACTGTTACCAGTTTCTGAGATTACCCTAATTCCTTCTTTAGAAGATCCCCCAAAGTTGGACCTTAAACCACTACCCGATACTCTAAAGTATGTGTTTTTAGGCCCATCTGAGACTTTAGCTGTGATTGTAGCTTCCAATTTGGATAGTGATCAGGAAAGTAGGCTAGTAAATTACTTCAAGAAAATAAGGAAGCTTTAGGGTGGACTATAGAAGACATTAAGGGTATAAGTCCTACTGTGTGTATGCATCAAATTCATTTAGAGGAAGACTCCAAACCTTATAGGGAGATGCAACGTCGACTGAACCCTAACATGAAAGAGGTAGTTCGAAAAGAGGGGCTTAAGTTGTTAGATGCGGGTATTATTTACCCAATTTCAGACAGTAAGTGGGTCAGCCCTGTTCAGGTTGTCCCCAAGAAATCAGGTATCACTGTAGTCCAGAATGATAATAATGAATTAATCCCAACCCGAGTGACCACGGGATGGCGTGTGTGTATTGACTATAGGAAATTGAACAAGGTCACAAGGAAGGATCACTTTCCCCTTCCTTTTGTCGACCAAATGCTATAACGATTAGCTGGACATAGTCACTATTGCTTCTTAGATGGCTACTCCGGTTATAATCAGATCGTTATTGCCCTAGAAGACCAAGAGAAAACCACTTTTACCTGTCCATTTGGTACCTTTGCGTATAGACGCATGCCTTTCGGGCTATGTAATGCCCCTGCAACTTTTCAGCATTGTATAATGAGCATATTTTCTGATATGGTAGAACGGTTCTTAGAGGTCTTTATGGATGATTTTTCAGTGTTTGTTTCATCTTTCGATGAGTTCTTGCATCATTTGACATTAGTGTTGACTAGGTGTAAGGAAAAAAATTTATTGCTTAATTCGGAAAAATGCCATTTCATGGTTAAATCAGGAATTGTGTTAGGGAACATCGTCTCTTCAAAAGGTATAGAGGTAGACAAAGCCAAAGTTGACCTTATTAAGACTTTCCAGGTCCCAAAAACCATAAAAGATATTAGGTCATTCCTAGGGCATGCAGGTTTTTATCGTCGATTCATTAAGGATTTTAGCTTGATTTCTAGACCTCTTTGCAATTTGCTTGCAAAAGATGTTAAGTTTGTCTTTGATGATGCTTGTTTAGAGGCTTTTGAGAAGCTTAAAACTTTATTCACTACTGCCCCGATAGTCCAGGCACCTAACTGGAACCTACCCTTTGAGATTATGTGTGATTCTTTAGATTATGCTATAGGCATCGTTTTAGGACAACGAGAAAAAAAATTACTTGATCTGATTTATTATGCTAGCAAAACTCTGAATGATGCCCAAATGAACTACACAACTACCGAGAAGGAACTTTTAGCCATCGTGTTTGCCTTGGATAAGTTTAGGTCCAACCTATTAGGTTCTAAGATCATAATCTATACAGATCATGCTGCTTTGAAATACCTTTTATCTAAGAAGGATACCAAACCTAGATTGATTATATGGATCCTATTGTTACAGGAATTTTCCCCAGACATTAGAGACAAAAAGGGTGCAGAAAATATAGTAGCAGACCACTTGTCTAGGCTAGTTGTTAATTCCCCTAGTGATTCCCTTCCTATAAGGGATGGCTTTCCTGATGAACAATTGTTCTCTGTTTCCCAATCACCTTGGTATGCAAATATAGTGAATTATCTTGTTACTGGTCGAACCCCTCAACATTGGGGTAATCAAGATCGTTCTAAGTTTTTAGCCGAGGTTAAGAATTTCTTTTGGGACGATCCTTATCTGTTTAAGTATTGTCCGGACCAGATTATTAGGAGATGTGTATCTGAGAGTGACCAGTCTAGTATTATCTCATTTTGTCATGAACATGCATGTGGGGGTCATTTTAGTGCTAAGAAGACTGCTGCTAAGATTTTGCAGTGTATATTTTACTAGCCTTCGTTGTTTAAAGATTCCCATAGTCATTGTGTTTCTTGTGAGCGTTGCCAGAAGTTAGGAACCATTTCCCGTAGAAATATGATGCCTTTGAACCCTATTTTAGTGATTGAGGTCTTTGATGTGTGGGGCATTGATTTTATGGGTCCATTTCCTATTTCGTTTGGTTATCTTTACATACTTGTCGCTGTAGACTATGTGTCTAAGTGGGTTGAGGCGGCTCCGTGTAAAACGAATGACCACAGGGTCGTAGTCCAGTTTTTGAAAGAGAATATACTTACACGTTTTGGTACGCCGCGAGCTATAATTAGTGATGGAGGTTCACACTTTTGTAATAGACCGTTTGCTCTTTTAATGAAATAATACGGTATTACCCATAAAGTAGCAACCCCGTATCACCCTAAGACTAGTGGTCTGGTAGAGGTTTCCAATAGGGAAATTAAACGTATTCTAGAGAAAACAATTAATCCAAATAGGAGAGACTGGTCGTCGAGGCTTACTGATGCCTTATGGGCTTACCGTACTGCGTTTAAGACACCCATTGGAATGTCACCTTATCGTTTAGTGTTTGGAAAGGCATGTCACCTGCCTGTTGAGTTAGAGCATCGATCCTATTGGGCTATTAAGAACTTAAACTTTTCACTTGATAAGGCAGGAGCTCAAAGAAAGCTCCATCTCAATGAGTTGGACGAGATTCGTAGAGATGCATACGATAGTGATAAGGAGTATAAGAACAAAATGAAACTTGTGCATGATAGGAATATTTTACAAAAGTCATTTTCTCCAAGTCAAAAAGTTCTTCCGTATGACACTCGTTTGCATCTATTCCCCGGGAAGTTGCGCACTCGGTGGACCGGTCCTTTTGTGGTCCGTACTGTTTTTCCTCATGGCGCTGTTGAGATTGAGACACCAGATGGTAGTAGTTCTTCGAAGGTTAACGGTCAGCGATTGAAGCCCTTTTTAGAGCCTTTTCCTACAGGTGATGTTGAGGAGGTCCCTCTGGAGGACCATGTTTACCTTGATTGACCATTGAGGCGATTTTGTATGTTGTATAATATTTTTGTAGGTTTTTGGTTACACTTCACCCAGGTACTATCTTTCCGACTTCTCTCTTTACTATTTCCTCATGTTACTTATATTTTTGGTATTGTTATTTGATTAGAAACATTGAGGACAATGTTAGATTTAAGTTTAGGGGTGGGGTAGAACTTTTTGTTACCTTTTCGTTGCAATAAATAAACTCCAGAGCCTAGAAATTTATCCTTATTAAGGATGTCACTAACCAATCTAAGTGGATGGAAGCATTTTGGTTGTAGGAGTTGAGGAACCAATCTGACTAGATGGCAACATCTAAAGAGTCTATTCATAAAATCACAGAGCTCGGGTGTTAGAAATAACATGATAGTTTCACCATATCTCGTTGAGTCCTTTTCACTTCTATTTTTATTTTGTTTTGTTTTTTAAACTATTTTTATCTAAGTGATTAGGTGGGGCTAATGATTCAAGTTGTTACCAGTGCTAGGGTGAATTAGAGTGATTGAGATACAAAAAAAAA
>NC_039363.1:10173196-10225494 GCF_003573695.1 Papaver somniferum
AAAAAAAAAAAAAAAAAAAAAAAAACCAGACCATCAGACCAACTGGAATAAATTCAATAAAGTCGACCACTGGAACCCTTGGATATGCCAGTTGTGTTGACCTAGAGTTAGGATTATCGACCACGGGTACCCTTGTATATGCCAGTGTGTTGATATTAGTCAGACCGGTATCTCAGTCCATTAGGATAGGTTCATTTTGGCGGAGGCCTTCAGACAGATATGAGAAACACCGTTCACCTAGTAAACATCAAAACCATCTATGTTTTTCTATATCCATCTACTTGATATATCCATGTAATTAGTTTTGACTCCGGATATTGATGTCCATAGTGCGACTATCTGAGTAGAGCTCTGTCACTTCATATGAATTTTAGTATACTTGAGTGCAAACTCGTGTACAACAATTGGAATTTCGCATCAAGGTACTTCCATCTGTAGTCAATAAGTATGCCAACCAAGGAGATTCTTTAGCGCCTTCCAAGGTTCTGTGTAGATAGCTAGGTTTTGGAGTATAAAGGTTTTGTGGGTATACCTCTGGTAATCCCTCCAGAGACAACACTCCGCCACTAGGGACACCTAGGGGTTCAAAGGCTTATTGCATACGCTAAATGCAATCGACGATGCCTGCGACAATGAGTTAGGATTTTATTTTTGCTCGAGGACTAGCAAATAATAGGTTTGGGGGTATTTGATAGACACATTTTTGTGTCCGATTTGTCTCGATTATATATATTGTTAGGGCTCATTTTTGTACTTATTATGGTGTTTTATTTATTTGTAGGTATTTTTGTCCAATAAACATTTTTGGAAAAAACTGGCTCGAAAAGTTGTCGGAAAGCACCCGGAGGACATTTGCTATTCAGACTCTCACTTTGGATAAGGGGTAACCTAATTACTAGGGGGCATCCCATTTTCAGGAAGTTGCTAATCGCACCCCTACCCTGGATAAGGGGCAACCATCTTCAACATTTCAAAAACCAGGTTTTGGCGGGAAAATAGGTGCAGTGAAGAACAGTTTTGGAAATCGTGATTTGGAGGAGTTTGAGGTCAATTAAACCTCTGATTTTCATAGAATAGACTCCTTATGAGTCTAGGAATCTGATATGGGTGTTTAAATCGATTAGACTGGGCTCAATCGACGGATTTTTCTCACAACAGAAAATATGGAAAGTCACGTGTGTGACCTGTTTTAGGGAATTTTAGAGAGATTAAAGTGCTGTAAACTTTCCCAAAGATTTGTATCTATCTAAGAAAGAGTTTAGAATAAAAAGGAAAGCTCAGAAGCGCGTAGAAATTCTAAAACAAGAAATTGCCGCAACTTGGCCATGAAAAGAAGGAAAGAGATTTTGGAAGATTTGGGAGAGATTTAATCGGTATTTTTGATATAAATAGATGTCTTGGGTCATATAGAAAAGGTGTCGAGAGTTTGGGAACCTAAGGAGAGCCAGAGATGAAGAAATCATAGCTTTACCAAACTCTGTTTCTGCTGCTGCTGCTGAAGAGGAAGAACGCGAAGAACATTGACGCACAGGAGACAGTCGCAGAACAATGTCGTTGTTTAACAACTGAAGAACATTAAGCTGTGCAGGACAGTCGTATTCTAGGGTCTTAAAATCAGCGACAAAGCAACAGTATTTACAACAGTTTTCTGTAACAGTTCCATTGTAACAGCTGTTTTGCAACACCAATACACTGTTGCAAACAATCTGTGTTATTACTTTTCACTCTTTTAATCATCTTTTGAGCAACAAACACATATTTTGAGATCATGATTAATATGAGGAGCTAAACCCCATTGCTGAGGCGATAGAGGAAGCTATTTTTCCAACAAAAAGTGGTATATTCTATTTTATCTATTTATTTGCAATAATTATTTGATTATTTGCCTTGAACTATTATTGATATGATTTTTATTTGAGTGATTGTGATCTATTTTGATGTAGTATGCTTAGTTTTAAGACTTTTGATGCTTCATACTTGGTATTTACAATTATTACTTTTGAAAATCTACTTGTTGCAATATTTTAGAATCAAATTAAACGAGAAAATTGCATAAATATAAGTATTGGTTTAATCACTTTGAACTTGAAAAATAGTGGAATCTTAGCCTCAGTGTTTCTTTTAATATTGATATCATCTTTGATTGAGTTTGCTAAAAATTTTAGTGAGTTTTTTTCATTTTAATATTAGAATTTAAGTCTAATTAATATCCTTCACAAGTCTGAGAATCGAACCACTTTTACCACTATCTACAAATCACATCATGTTTGTAGCGATATGATTATGGACGAGTCTATCTCTAATAACGTACCAGTTCAGAAATTACCAGATGATTCCGAGAGATTGAATTCACCTGAGAGAACTATCACATCTAAGTCAATATCTAAACATTCTCTTGATGTAAAAACTGTTGATTGGGAAACATTCCTAGAAGAACAGTTAGATGAACTTTCTGATGAAGGTGATTCACATATTGATAGAGATGTTGATGAGGAAGTCTCAAAGTATGATAAGTTTTTGGATTCGTTGAAAATGAAGAAGATTACAAATTCTCATGTCACTTCTCTTCTGACTCCTCTTTGTCGAGAAAACAAGAAATTGAAATGGATTTACGGAGGTCTTCATAGTCAGAAACGCTCTTGTGAATCGGTCCTCAAAGATACCGAGGAAATCCTGAGTAGAAAGTCACTTGAATTTGATCGTGTATATCAAAAATACTTCTTGTTGGAAGAGAAACTTGCAGAAACTGAAGGAAGAATTAACTCTCACCAAGCAAGTTTTGATGACAGAGAAAGCGCTTTTCTCGCTCAAGAAAAACGCCTTGAGGCTAATTTAGCTGCTGCTATTGATAAAATCAAGGTGTTGGAAGATGACTTGAAAAAGTTCAATACTAGTTCAAGCAAATTAACCACTATGATAGGAGAAAGTAAAAATCATCGTGATACACGAGGATTGGGCTATAAGGGAATAGATGCTCCAAGTATTAGCAAAGAGGTAAAATTTGTCAAGGCTACTGATTCTTCTCAACAAAAGGTTCCCACTTATGGCAAAAGTGAAATACCTTCACCTGCATTTAAGGTTCAAAAGAGCAAAGTTTATCAACATCCAAAGTCAGCACACACGGATCGAGGTAAGAACATTCCTTATGTTTGCCACTATTGCGGAAATAAAGGTCACCTGGAAAGGAGATGTCGTTTCCGTATAAGGAATGAAAAACTTCATGATTTTCTTGTTTGGGAATCACAAGAAGTTGTGAAACCAAGATCATATGTTAAGACTAATCCCCTTAACGCTACATGTTATAATTGTCCAACCTTTAGGCAAAGGAATCAGTGATGTGATAAATCTAGATTTTCCTATAAACGTCATACGAATCCTTTTCACAATTGTAATGGTTATCAAAAGGATAACTTCGTAAAGACTAAGACAAGATCTGATGCTCCCAATTGGAGAAAGACTAACTTGCAAAAGAATAGTCAATCCAATTCTGTTCTGAGAAATCTTGAAGAGAGTAATGGGAAGAAGGTTCTGGTTGTTCCTAAACGCACTCGGAAGTGGGTACCAAAGAAATCCAATATTCTTTGAGTGTGAAAAGGAATCATCTTCCAGAAAATTCCATGACTATGGAGAAGGCAGTATCCATGATGTTGGAACTTAACAAGTTTTTTGAAAAAATGTATTTGGATGTGAAAGGTTCTAAAAGCGATCTCTTTCATGATAATCCAAAGGTCACTTGTGGTGAGCAAGACATTGTTTACCCCAACACAAATTGATTGTGTTGTAAGTGCATCCTCACCAAGAAATGCCCTGTTATGTATACGGTGAGGGAAGCACAAGAATTGGGGATCATAGATCATGTTCGGTAAGGCTGTAGAATTCAATTGGATTCTTCTAAAAAAGTATGTCTATAAACTTGAGCAAGTTTTGTGTTTGCTTAGAGTAACGATCCATGTACCTTGCTTATCATTCATTTTTACCTAACTTGATCTATGTTTAAGGTTCTTAAATGTTTAGGTTTGAAAATAGTAGTTCAGGATGTTTGGACTTCATGGTACACCTACCAGGTATGCATAACATCTTTTAAAATCAAAATCCAGGGGTTTAAGTTCGCGGACTTGAAAATTTCGTTTGCAAACCCGTATACATACCTGAAGTCGATATTCGGTAAACTTGTTTTGGACGTAACTTCTTCGTCCGAACTCGGAATGACCTCATTATTTTTGCATTCTCTTCTTCTTTGAATTCTCTTCAAAATGGATATTAGAATTCTTGTATTTGGATGAGTTAAAATTGGTATTTGTCCTGTCTCTTGTTTTTGAGTGTTTTGCTCCGTTTCGTCGCACTTGTTCTACTAGACTTGGGAACTTGGATTCTTGGAGTAATTTTATTTTACGCTTATTTGTAGATTTTAAAAGAATGATGTTGGTGAATCACAAAGAAGGAAGTTCAAGAATGGGCAGTAGTATGCATTACTATGGGATTCTTGAATTTTCACAACCATTTTATGAGAACTATGGTGCATGGTCGTTAATGACTTTGTATGTTCTTCTTTGAAAATATTTTTATACGCCTTTGGTAGCTATTCTTGGTATAAATCCGGGCGAAAAAGATTGATTCTACTCTATAAGGAAAAATCATCTTATATGTGCATTACGAATTTGCCTTGATGCCTAGGAAACTTCTTATGAGAATTTATTCTTATTTTTGAGAAGGATTACTAGAGTTTGGAATAACAATTATTGTGATTATACATAGCTATGTCCAACGTTTTCATCTTCATGTTTTTAGATTTATTGGTTTAAACTCTAAATTTGTTTTGAAGATGATTTTTTGCAGTATTAATCTTTATGGTTTTATATATTAGAATTTGTTATGGGATATTGGGGTTTACGACCGTGAACTATGTTTGTCTCATACTTTGTCAAAAGTAAATTCGTTCGTGATCGGTATTCACGTATTGATAAAAGAATGAATGGACTTTTGACAAATACAAAAGTTAAGCCTATATTGTCAAATATTTGATGGAAGATAGGTTAAAATCTTTTGTTTTTCAAGGATTATGTCTATTAAATATCGTTATGCAAATAGTGATGGAAAATAGAATGAATCCTTGTGTAATCCGCAATATTGATCATCCCTGATCCATATTTTATGTATTACCGTGAGGCTCCGTAATGTATCTTATGTTGAGCACTATACAACCAAGTTGATTTTTTAGCTTAGTTGGTGTTCCGTGAGATATTTTATGTCGAGCATATTGAACTAAATTAATCATCTTGTTTGGTTATTTAGTTATTGCTCCGTAAGTTTTCAAATTAATCATGGGTTTACTTGTGATTAATTTGATTGAGTTTTTGGATATAAGAAATCATTCTTATGGTTTTTGGTGTCCAATAAAAATCCTTTTTTTCTTTCGAAATTAAGGTCGCTCTTGTTGTTCTTTCGGGAATGAAATCAAACGGGGGAGAGTTCTTTTGAATTTGTGCTTAATGGTCATATCTTGAGGGGTGTGCGGCTGTGGAATTTTAGAGGGGTTATCTTGTATCTTTAAACTCCTTGATGAATGCATTTAGTTTCGGCTTTATAATTGCATCTAAATTAGTTGGTATGTATTTTTTCTTTTAGTCATGAAATGTCTCTTTCGGAAATTTCATTATGATCTCGTTCTTGTACCTTTGCCAATTTTATTGACAAAAAGGGGGAGAATTAATATGTAGTTCACACTACAAATACATATGGTTTTCGGATCATTATGTAAGGGGGAGTGGTTTCCATGTGAGATGGAGTATTGACTAAGGGGGAGTGATACATATCACCATAGTATTATTGTTTAAGTTGTGATACAATTGAACTTTGACACTGTGTAATAATACTATGACATTTTATAATAATGATCGAGACCGATGCTTTCTCATTGTTATAGCTACGGATCTTCAACAACGGTGATGCTAAACTTACAACCTTTGGGATCATTGGAGTACTTGGAAGTGACGAAGATTTCGAGGAATGTTGAAGATTAGACATGTGTAATAGGAGCTACTAAAGTTTCTTTATCTTTTTTTTATTCCATATGTATTGATAGTTTTGTCACTAAAATTAACAAAGGGAGAGATTGTTAGAGCATTGCTCGGTCGAACTCGCATGCGTTGCTATCTCAAGCATGTTTGTCAATGTTAGTGATAAAAACTATAAGTCTTGATTTCTAGTTTATTATAGCTAAGTCTCGGACTAGTATAGAAGGTTTATTTGAGCTCAAGGACTTCATGGCGATTCATCATACAAGTAGAAAAACTACTCAAGGAACCGGTGGAACTTCTCGACAAAAAGGTATGTGAAGACTTGAACTTATCTGTCACTCAAAAGTCTATCTACTCTATATCCTACTCTTTGAGACAAGATGTCGTATGCTATATATATACTTGGATTATACACACTTGGTATTTCGAGCCGAGTATACCTCGCCTATCTATATCTCGAAATATGTGTTGGTAAGTGATATGAAGTTTTTGAGAGTCGTTGTTGTAAATAGGATTCGTTTCAGACTTGTGAAGGAAATGAAATTTTTAGATTTAATAAAAATATATAAACAAAAATATTAACAATGGGAGAGAGGTACCGGGACTAAGGATTTGGCCGAATTCACTACACAGGGTTCATTCATATATTCTTTGACAATTTAAAACTCAATAAAATTAACATGGACTCTGATTTTGCCAAGATAGATTCTCAAAACACTGATTGTAAGTCGTAAGCATGATGTATAAAAACACCTAAGCTAAGCATACATCATCAAATTAGATAACAACCAATTAATTCAAATCATATTTCAATTTTAGATTAATGCAAAAGTCATAAAAAAGAATAAAATAAATTACCCCAAGGATGAAATTCATCCTCCTCCGTCGTCCCAGTGTTGGGTTTTAGCTCCTCATAATGAAAACACGCTCAAAATATATTTTATAGCTCAAATGGTGTTTACAATGGAGAGAAAAGGAGAAAATGGTGTAAAACTGTAATCTGTGACGCACAAATAGCATCACAGAATGAACGATAAAACACAAGTGCTGCTGCTGTTTAGACTGCACTGCGACCCACATCTGTGCGTCTTAGACACTGTTGATAAGCGACTGTCCTTGCGAGTCTGTTCTTCGTTTTCTTGGTGTTCTTCATCATCATCAGCAGCAGAAACAGAGTTTCATCAACTCTTGATTTCTGCTTCTCTGGACCTCCTCTCGACCCCAAACTCTCGACACCCATTCTCTGTGATACCAGAAATCTATTTATACTCCTCAGCCTCATTTAATCACGCCATAACTCAAGATAATTCTCTCTTTACTCGGCTTAAAGAGAAAATATTTTTTGGATATTTTCTTCCTTTAATTAGCTCTCCACGCGCTGAAATGATATATAAACACTCCAAACATGATCTTACACGCTGTAGAATTGATTCAACACTCTCCAAACACATGAGTACACGTCTAAATTTGATGTGATCGTGTGATATTCATTTCTTGAACGTGCTTCCTGATTTCTTGATTGCGATGATTCCAGCCAATTATGATCGATCCTAACACCCAAAATGTCTTCCTCTATCCATATCACAAATACCCATTGAAAATCATAGGTTTAATCGAACTCTAACCCCTCCATAAATCGATCGACCCAACTGCCAGTGAGAAGAAATATTTTCCCGCCTTTTTCCAAAATTTGAATTATGAGAAGAAAAGTATCCTCCCCCTAATCCTGTACGGGTGTCCCTTTAGCAATTGGGGTGGAAATAGTAATTTTGGGGTGAAAATAGTAATTTTTCCGGGTTCCTCCGATACATTTCTGGGACGCTTCCGGTGCATTTCTGAGGTGCCTCCGGTACATTATCTTGGGGTGTAAAACACTACTTTTCGAGCTCATTTCGCCGCAAAGGCTTATTTCTCTAAAAACATCTACAAAAACACAAAATAACACAATAAGTACTTAATCGAGTCTAACAATACAGAATATTGAGAACAAAATAGACACATAAATGCGTCTATCAGTAAGCTTTTCTCTTTAACCAAGTTTATCTTTACCATGTGACAAAAGTCATAATATGTTTCAATCATCTTGAAAATTGCTTTGACGAGAAATGGTGTAAAAACTACGTAACGTCCTCTAAGAATGTTTCAATGATTGAAATGAGAGTTTAGATTACATAACCAATGGTGGACATAAGTATTGTTGTGGAAACACATTTTTGTATAAGCCCTATTCTTTGAACCAAATTTGGCAAACTTTGTTGATCAAGAGAACCGGAAGAATGGCGTGAGCCAGGTACGCGAACTGCCGAATTTCTCAAACCAGAGAATTTTTGCTGGAGTTGACAAACTACTTGCGTGAAGCTAAGTCCACAAACTCAGTCCGCGAACCCAGTCCGTGAACCGACGAAGTTCTCAAACCCGAGAATTTTTGCTGGAGTTTGTAAACTCTACCCGTTAACTTAAGTCCGCGAACCTAGTCTGCGAACTTGAGAAGGTTATATATCTGAAGATGATTTCTGAAATTAAACTTAAAAATACTAAGGAATGCAGTTTTCAAACCGTGGCTATAAAATTTCATGAATTGATTCAAGTGAATCAAATCATCTTTGCTTCAATTGTGTCTTGTGTAGTACATGAGATTTCCTTGCAATAGAAAAACTCTCTACCTAGTTCCTTTGAATTCATTTGAAATAGTTATGGTGAAGAAGAACATGGTTGATATGAAATGCTCATTTGGGTAACCATTTGGTTAACTATTGTTGAACCAACAAGTGCATACGTTTAGGTACGGTTAACAAATCTAGAAGCGTGCATTGTCAAGTGTGTATAACAAGCTAAGTTTTCGATCTAAGGGTTGAGAAATATTATCTTGAATCTAAATCAGGTTTTCATCTAACGGTGGATATTGATTGCTTTGTTACCAAGGTAACCTAATTGCAAACCCTGATTTAAAAGTCTATATGAAGGAGACATCTAGTATTGTGCAATACTAATCCCCATACCTTACATGTGATACTAGTTTGCATACTAGAGTCGGTTCTCCTTTAACCTTTGGTTTTTTTCTTCTAAAACCAGGTAACGACTTAAATACTTCATTGGGATTGTGAATCCAGACCGATACTACTTTTATCGTATTTGTGTGATCTGATCTTGCATCTTCTATCGTACGAGTACAATAGATTGATTGGCTTGAGATTGATATCTCCGATAGACAAGATATAAAAAGTAATCACAAACATCTTCGTCTCATTGTTTGTAATTCCGCAACATCTTGTTTCGCTACCATACGATTAAGATTGTTGTGAGGTGATTGATAACTCTAGGCTGTTCTTAGGGAATATAAGACCGAATTATCAATTGGTTCCCGTTCACCTTGATTATTATCAAAATACGGAACAAAACCTTTAGGGTTTTTCTGTGGGAGACAGATTAATCCTTTGATAAACTTGTCTGTGGGAGACACATTTGTTTATTGTCAAAGCTTGCGATTTTGGGTCATAACAACTCTTAGTTGTCGCTGAGATCATCTAAGGGAATCAAGTGCGACGTATCCTGCTGGGATCAGAGGCGTATGGAGTACAACTGTACCTTGGATCAGTGGGAGACTGATTGGGGTGAAACAAGATGTTGCTCATTTGATGAATTATTGAATATTAATAATTGAACCAATATTCTTTGGTGTTAGCAGATGTTGCTCATTTGAACAAATGTTGCTAGTCTGAGAAAATTTTGATTTAAGATGTTGGTATCTGAGCCGAGCATAATTATTAAAATGTCGACCACGGGATCAACGCAAAATTGTTAATGTTTGAAACTGCTTAAAATTATGTTTTTTGCAGAGCTTTGGATTCGAAATCCTAATTTTGATCAATTGCTGAATTGATGATTTATTGAAAATCATTCATAATATGAAGGAAGGACCAACTATATGGGATGATGAATCGACCGTGTAGCTCCCAGATGCTCAAGTGAGCAAAATACCAAAGTCTCCTGAAGACCAGTTGGTGAAAAGATGATTAAATGCTGGTTTCATCATTTATTAAAAATAATGATCATGTGAGCGTTAGGTAGTAAAACCTGATTATTGAGAGATGAGGTGATCATGGGACTAGCTGATGGTCGTTTGAGCAAACTCCAAGTTGTTTGGGAAGAGTTTGGACCCAATATGAGAAATTGAGCAAATTAGGTCAAAATTGTTAAAACACGTGGGACTGGCTCTTTACAAGCCTTAGGGCCATCCTTGGTCGGTCAAGGAGACATGCCCATGTCACCATAATGTCTGTGTCTCAGTCCTGAGAATTTCGATATTTTCCGATGCGCGTTTGAGCAACATTTTGAGAAAATATGAAGGATTCAGGGTTTTGCTGAAACTAGGGAATCTTCATGAGATGATGAAAAATAATTAAAAAAATAGGGGATTTGCAAGGTGTGGGACCGGCCAGCTAGCAAGCTCGGTCCCGCATCACCTTTCCGAATTTTATGTATTTTACTTGATATGAGGAAAATATCATGAAACTGAGGAATTTCATGAAGTTAAGGAATTTCCATGAGATTATGGAAATAATAATAATAAAATAGGGAGTCATGAAGTGTGGGACCGTCCATGGCCAAGGCATGGCCGGCCGGCCAAAGAGCCCTTCCCAAAGCACTTTTCCCAATTTTATAATATTTTTCATCATTTTAGGGAAATATCATAAAATCAAGAGGTTTGTTGAAACCAAAGAATTTGTTGAAATCAGGGAGTTTCCATGAGATGAGGGAAACATAAAAAATAATAATAATAAAATAAGGGGCGTGTGGGACCGGCCGACTAGGGCCCGGTCCCACGAGTTTCCCTAATTTTACATGATTTTCATGACTTAAGGGAAATTTCATGAATTCAAGGAATTTTCATGGGATGAGGGAAATAATAATAAAATAATAAGGAGTCATGAGGTGTGGGACCGGCCACGGCTAGGGCATGGCCGGCCAGCTAGTGAGCCCGGTCCCACGACATCTTTCTTAATTTATTATTATTTATTTGATACGAGGAAACACCATGACTGGGGAATTTCCTTGAGACGAAGGAGATTTGCTCAAATGAAGGGATTTTCATGAGATCAGGGAAAATAATAAAAATATGATAAAATATAAAATTGGGCGTGGGACTGGCCACGGCACGACCGGCCGTCCGATGGGCCTAGTCCCCCAGCGCCTCGATTAATATATTGTTATTTATTATTTTCTTCCTATTTTGCATAGGTTCATCGTTCCTTCGTGTTTTTGGAATGCTCGTTTTGCATTCAGGTGCTCGTTTGTGCATTATTGCTGAGTACACTTGCACCATTTTGGTCGGGGCTTACTCGAGAGCTTCTCAGATGCCCCTATGTTGAATATTTATTACTAACCCGTGGAATTCTGCTGGGAAGAACCACAAATTGAAGTGACGAAATATTACGAAAAATCGTAGAATATTGTTGAATATTCAGTTACCGATTAGAGATAATTAATTGGTGGATCTATACTAGCAGGCATGTTGTCTAGGAGCATTAATTATCTGAGAATTGAGAGATATGAGCTTGTTGAAACGTCATATTTCTCTCATAGTCAGGGAAAACTTTGTTGCATCCTGAAGACGTTATTGCTCTATACTAGCAGGCATGTTTTCTAGGAGCCTTCCAATCTTTCGATTCTATATAGAAACAATTACTGAAATTGCTCAGTATTCGTGAGGTGTGTTGTTGCCTCAGATGAGAGACTACACATTTTCATATACTCTGAGAGACAACATTCTCAGTCAGAGATTTTGTGGCATGAGCTTTCATGCTTCAATGAGAGACATGAGCCTCAATACTCATCTGATTGCCAGATCAGGAGCATGTATAATTATGGTTTTACGATTTTAACCCTTATCAAAAATCCACCATCTACAATAATGAAGATGTCGGATGATATGGGATCCCCTTCTCGAATTCCTCTTGTTGGGGTGATGAAACCATGAGGTGTTCAGTTGATGCTGACTGGATAGGAGAATGAAGAGATGCATAACATGATATAATCCACAAAAATGGGAGGAAATCCCAGCTTAGTAAAGGTTGTTTTAATGAAACCCCAATCCAGGCTATCATAGGCTTTCTCATTATCTAGCTTCATAGCTATTTTTGGATGTTTGGTGTTTGTGGAGGTTCTTATGTGGTGGAATAGCTCTCCTGCAATCGCTATATTATCATGAATGGATCTTTGTGGAACGAAAGCACTTTAGTAAGGGGTGATTAAGAATGGAAGGATTGGTCTTAAATGGTTGACTAAGATTTTTGAGATTATCTTGTATGTGACATTGCAAAGGCTGATAGGTCTGTAGTGGGATGGTTTTGTTGGTGTGTCTAATTTTGGAATTAGGGTGATGTTTGTGTGATTCATTAGAGGGTGAATGTTTAGCGAGCCAAAAAAACTACGTACCATGGCTATCAATTGAGATTGAGTAGTTTCCCAAAAAACCTTAAAAAACTTACTGGTGTAGCCGTCGGGTCCAGGAGCACTTTCATAATTTATAGAGAACATGGCTTGTTTGATTTCCTCTGTGGTTACTTCTGCGGTGAGCTTGTCGCATTCGTTTGGTGTTAGTCTTGGTGTGATTTCCGCAAATAGTTTCTCGTCTATTATAGTTGTCGGGGCTGTGTATTGGTTAGAGAAATGATTGAGAATTAGCTGTATTACCTGCGCTTTGTCTCTTACCCAGTTGTTTTGAGGATCCTGAATTTGTTGGATATTATTGTGGCTGCGATGGATAGTTGCTTTTGTGTGAAAGAAAGTTGTGTTATTGTCTCCTGACATGAGCCACTGAATTCTTGATTTTTGTTGCCAATAAGTTTCATGATATTGAATGTGATTTAAATGTTTTCTTCGAAGGTCTTTTTCTTTTTCTAACCAGAACTCCAGGTTCCTTTCAGATTGAGTAGCACACTGATGTTGAGCCCATTGGATTTGCGTCGTTGATTTTTTTATTAAGTTTGGTAGGCGCCCAAACGTTTCTTTATTTTACTCCATAAGTATTTGCCCCGATGTTATTAACTTTAGCTGGAGATTTAAAGTTGGTTCCAAATCTTGTTGTTGTAACTAAGCTGCTTCAACAATTTTCTTGAGTTGTGGGTGGTTCAGCCACATATGCTCGAACTTGTAGTTTTTTGGACCTTGCCAGTCCATCGTTTTGGTATTCAGTAAGATGAGTGATTGGTGCATGAGGATGAGCTGTACGCCAATGCGGTATTGCAATTGCTCTATCTAGTATTTCCAAAATGTTGTCTTGACCTTGTTTATTGTAAGTCCAGGTGTATGGGTCTCCATGGAATCCAAGATCGATTAGCCCCATTTGATCTATCATGGTGAGGCAAGGTTGAGTTTGAATGTAGGTTGCTTGTCTTCCTCCTTTTTTTCCCGACTGATGCAATACTTCATTAAAGTCGCCAATTATCACCCATGAGGTTGAATTGTTGATGTTGGGGAAGATGGATGGGAAATCTTGCCACAAGTCGGTTCTAGCGCTTGGATGCGGCATGCCGTAGAGTCCTGTACAGAACCATGGGCCCCCCGGAGTTGGGGGAGTGACTAGAACATGGATGTAACTTTGGAATTGTAATAGTACCTGAATGTTAATGTTATTTTTCCACATGAGGCAGAGACCTCCTCGTCTTCCAATTTTGGGCACCGTGGTTAGGTTTTGGCATTGAAGGGCTTGAGCAATTCCCGACATATGTCGTTCATTTGCTAAAGTTTCAGAGATAAAAAGGATATCAGGTTTGTGTAATGAGATGATACCTTTAAGATGCTGAATTGTGGGTGGGTTATTTATTCCTTGACAATTCCATGTCAAAATATTCATGATGGCTTTGGGATATGGGCTCGGGTTTGGGTTTAGGGTTTTTGTAGTTGAGAAATAGGGTTCCGGATATGGTTTTGGGCTTAGTGTTACTGATGTAGTTGGAAAATATGGATGGCGTTTTCTTGGAGGTATTGAGTGATAATGGGCCTTGATAGCAGAAGCTATATATGATTGAGGTCTTGTTTAATCTTGAGTTACAAAATTCCTGGAGAAGAGTACTAATCGGAAATCTGTAGAGCTAATGCGGAAAAAAACTTGGAGCAAGTAGCAAAGGACTTGGTTTAAAAGTAAGCGTTGAGAATTAACAGTGCTAGCGGTAAGAAAAACTTAATGTGAATGCTGATAAAATAATTGGGAATACTGTGCCATAAACGAGACCATCGACTATCGAGTTTCAATAAAAACAAATATGCAAAACGATGGATAAAATTAACTATCCGAGTATCAACATACAGAAGGATAACCGTCAAATGGTGGGAACATGGACTAAATCGTTTTCATGTGAATCCTATTTCTACCCGCAGGAAATTAATGTTGACAAAGTTGACTACACAAAAGTACAACAATTTCATGGAAAGAAAACAACCAACAGGTGGCTACATATCTATCCCACATTAGACAGACTAGGAGGGCACATTTCAAGGCAAGACAATCAGAATAAAACGCAATAAAAAAATTGATCATATCAATTGAAAGAAGCAAACCCAAGGATATAAAATCATAATTAAAAGAGAGAATAAAACTACTAAAGATTTGACGCACGCACAGGGAACACAACTTTCCAAACACACCGGAAAAAAGGAAAAATAACAAAGAGACCTAATCCATCATTTGCAACTAAGAAAACGTACCCAAATTGAAACATCAACCTGACGCAATCCCATCCGGAAACCAGGTCCGTGTAGGATAATAGTACCTGCAATATACTACCAGGCACACACACAAATAGCAGAAGAAGAATTGAATTGAATCGAAAAGAAATGTTTATTGATCACTCAATTCGATACTCAGTTCACTTAAGAAGCAATGAACTGCAGTTCACCTTTTATAGGTGTTCACATGAAATATAACCAGTAGAAACTAGCCAGTAAACTAAAAAACAAGAGCTAATAAACCTCCTACGTAGTTGGGATAGCTAAAGAACAATTGATTGACTTATTCAAATGAAACTAATTTGAAAACAATAAAATGGAAACTTATCTAGTTTGAGATTAAACTCCAACAGCCTCCCTTAAGCTCAAACTTTCAGCACTACAAACACCCATCAACTTCTTCAATTCTTCGAATGCTTCAACCTTCAAAGGCTTAGTAAAAATATCTGCAATTTGATGCTGTGACACGTAAAACTCCAGCTCAATCTCTTTGCTCTTTCCAAGCTCACGTATCTTATGAAACTTGATATTAATGTGCTTGCATTTCCAATGAAGAACTGGATTCTTAGTAAACGTTATCGCTGACTTGTTGTCACAATAGATTTTAGTAGGAAAAACTTGCTTCAGATTCAGATTTGTAAGCACTCTTCGCAACCAAACAGCTTGACACACAATACTTGTAGCTGCAACGTATTTTGCTTTGGCAGTTGATAGACACATTTTTGTGTCTAAGTTGTCCTCAATTTTCTGTATTGTTGGTACTCGGATTTGTGCTTATTTTGTGTGTTTGTAGGTATTTTTTGGAAAATAAACATTTTTGGAAAAAATTGAATCGAAATATGTGGAACACCCCCGAAGGACAACTGCTAAACGGACCCCAGTTTTGGATAAGGGGCACCTCAATTACTAAGGGGCACTTCAGTTGGGCATCTGTTATTCGCACCCCCAGTCTGGTTAAGGGGACTTCATCCTCTTCGTTTGAATTTAGAAATATGGCGGGAAAACTGGAACGGAATTAGGGTTGGGAATTTGAAGAAGTTCTAGGGAGATTCAATGGCTGAAATCACTCGGGTTTGTTCTAATTGTCAACACATGAACGGTATGGGTGTTGGATTCAATCCAATTTGGCTAGATAATCACCAATCGAAGAACTCAGGACTGATATATTTCTCGTGAGAATATTCTCGGGACTTTTCTATTTTCGGAAGATTTGCACGAGTCAGAGGTTGGAGATATTCTTCCGAGACGTCTTTTGAGCATGATTGGAGTGTGCTGTCTTCAGAATACCGCGTGGAGAAACCAAAAATGGAAATTATTCCCTAATCTGGCCGTGAAGAATAATCGCATTCAATGGGGAATATTTGGAGTTATTAGAGATTATTTTAGGTACCATAAGGCTATATAAGATGTTTCTAAGGAGTAGAGTGGCACGGGGAGTTTGGGGAGCAGTTAGAACGAACAGAGAGTCGAGAAATCAAAGTTGCAGGAAACGCCATTTCTGCTGCTGCATAGCTGAAGAACACGAAGAACAGACCAACCAAGACAGTCCTTTATTAACAGTGATAACGACACATAGCCGTGGGTCTTAGAAGATACAGCCTCAGCGACTGTTGCAGGACAGTCTTATTTGCTATAGTAACAACGACAGTCAACATATATCGTTCTCTGTAATTTTAATAATTCTCACACTTTTTTCATTTGTAAACCATCTTTGAGCATAAATGAAATCAACTTTTGAGCGTGTTTCCATGATGAAGAGCTAAACCCAATCCTTCGGGCGATGGAGGAAGCTGTTGTTTCGGTAAAAGTGATATATCTTTATTTTAAATTAATTATAGCAATTCTATTATGATTTTTGCATTGAACTAAAAATGGATTATATGATTTTGATTAGTTAGGTGTATTTTCTCTTGATAGAATATGCTTGCTTTAGAGTTTTGATATTCTATGATTGGATTAACATCTATTCTTTTAAATCTACATGTCTAGGCAATACTATTACAATCAATTTGAATGTTGAGTTGCGAAATTATTGTTTTATTAAATAACTAATATCGACCAATGATGGAATCCTAGACCCAGTCTCTCCACAATATTCACATCACCTTTTTATTTGAGTTTATTATTATCATTTATAAAATTTAAGTCTAAAAAAATCTGCTTTCACAAGTCTTGAACGAACCATCTTACTACAACATCATTGAAGAATATCATCAATTTTTGGCGCCGCCGACGCGGACTTGTCTTTAGGCTAGAGTTTTTAGATTTATTTTTTTTAGGTTTAAGTTTTTGGGTTTTTGTCTTTTTACTACAGATTTTGGAATTCGGAGCGAAAGAAAAATTTGCTAAAGCTTTTGGTGAATACTTAAAGATTTGGAGTTAAAGAAAAAGCGAAAAGAGCGATAAAAAAATAGAAAATTTTATTAGATTTTGTTTCTATCTTTTTGATTTTTTTTTTGTTTTTAGAAATTGTATTAGGATATTCTCTATTTTTGTTATTTTTGTTATTTTTTTGCACTTCCCTATTTGGACTTTGGACTTGGACATTTGGACATTCTTTTATTTTTAAACCATACGGAAGGGTAGTATTAAATATTAAACTGTTTGCAGAGAAGGACAGAGATTACGATATCGCTTCGGCCCCTCGGGTTCGTACATGACATTGGAGTCGTGGCCCAAGTCGACTACAACGGTTCATCCCCCGTCTGGAACGGGAGGTAAGTTTATCGAAACACTCGCGAATCCCGTGTCAACGGGTTACTGTATTCTTTCGTTTGCATATATATCGAGGAACTGAATACGGCTGCTTTAATTTCCTAGTAAAGGTCAAGGACTAGCCATACAAGATAAGGGTTCGGATTTCATCACCGTTTCCTTCTTGCCCGCCTTAGGAAAACGAAACCAAACGCGAACCTAAGCCTAAACTTTGACTAGAACGAGACCTATAGGGTAACGAGCTTAATAGGAAAGTCATTCGAAAAATATTGGTTACTCTTTTAAGCATGATTCAAAGTTCATGATGGTTTCTGTGAGTTGAATACGCCGCCTTGTAACGCCGGTGAGGCCTTGGGTATCAAAGCTCCACTGAGCTTCCCTCGTCTCGGTTCAACTTACTTTAACTCGGATTGATTCCAGAAGGGTTTGCTTAAACTGTAACGAATTCCCTTTCGAAGGATTAAAAGTTGGTCTAGAAACAACCTAAGTGGAGCCATCATGCTTTTTGTTTGCTAGAAATCAGTAGGTTTGCTGTGGTGGAGTCAGTCTTGTTTGTGTTTGCATAGAACTTCCCTTCCTTTTAGGATTTATTTCTTTTTGTTTTTGTTTTTCTAGTGTATACCCGAGGTTATTAGAGAGAGGGCTTGGAAAATAAACACTCTAGGTCGTTTGATTAGTGATAAACCTAGTAGTTCTTCTTGTGAAGGAGGGGGGATCGAAGACTCTTCTTTTGAGAGCCATGTCTTTGGAAATTTCATCTTTGAAAACTTGACAATTAGTGAAGAAAGTACTCCTAGTCCTTTGGTAGTGCCAGAAATAGAAACTTTGAAAGCTTTATTAAACCCAACTAGGACCTCTTGTCCGTATTGTATCAAGTTAGCTGAAACCGAGGCAAATTATGAACTCAAACCTGGGACTTTACAGATGCTCCCAATATTTTTAGGAAAAGAGAATGAGAACCCCTATTTTCATGTTGGGGAATTTGAGGAAGTTTATAGTACTTTGAAAATTAAAAACCTTAGTGATGATGCGTTGAAACTTAGGTTATTCTCCTTTTCCTTAAAAGATAAAGCCAAATCTTGGATGTATAGTTTGGCTTCTGAGTCAATTGAAACCTATGACCAACTTACATCTTCCTTTATACAGAAGTTTTTCCCAAGGCACAAAACATCGTCTATTAGGACACATATTTGTACTTTTTCTCAACAAGAGGGAGAATCTTTATATAGGTATTTAGAAAGGTTCAATGACTTAATATCTCAATGTCCTCATCATGGTTTAGAGATGGTTAGGTTAGTTCAGATCCTCTACGATGGTTTAGATTATTCAACAACAACCATGGTTGAGTCCTTATGCATAGGTGGGTTTGAGAATAAAACTGTTGATGAGGCGATGACATTTTTGAATGAAATCACCGATAAGACCCAACAATGGGAAAATAGTAGGGAACCCCAGAAAAAAATTCTTCTAAGTAGAGGAAATATCAATAGGGTAGAAGGATCTTATGAGTCAGATGCTAAAATAGCAGCCATAGCTAAAAGGTTAGTAGCCTTAGAATTAGGTCATTCTAGTGGTAATAGTGGTAGAATAAAGCCTTTTTGGGAAGGCCATACTGTTGAGGAGCAAGCCAATTCTCTTTATAACAACACTAGATTTGATAACCGTCAGAAGTTTGACCCATATTCATAAACCTATAACCCTGGATGGAGAAACCATCCCAACCTTTCTTGGTCTAAGGGCCAGAATCAAGGTCAGTATAGTAACTCTCAGGTTCCCCCAGGTTTTGGCTATACTAAGAATCCTTCAGCTCCGGCACAGTTTCAGATCCCTTCAGATAAGAAAATCATGAGTTTAGAAGAGTCTCTTTCCTTGTTAACTCGGAACACTTTAGAATTTCAGAAATCGGTTGCACAAGGATTAGATGAAAATAAAAAGATGGTACAAGCTAACTCTCAGGATATTTCCGAGTTGAAAACCCAGGTTAGGCAGATAAATGAGACATTGAGAGAAAAAGGAAAGTTTCCTAGTCAACCACAACCCAACCCTAGGGGAGTCCATCAAATATCTTTAGCTGGTGAGAAATCATCAAACCATGTGAACTCGATAACAACCCTTAGGAGTGGTAAAACGGTAGACAATAAGGTAGCCATGCCTAGTGGACATACTGTAGTTCCACCTTCTACTTTCCAAGAGGATCCCGTAGACGAGGAAACTAAAACAGTCTCTAAGGATTCCCAAGAAATTCCTGATAGGTCTACCTTTGTGCCTAGAGCCCCATATCCACATTTGTTAGCCCCAACAAAGAAGGAGTCGACTTTCAACGAGATAATGGAAACATTTAAGCAGGTGAACATCAACATTCCGTTATTAGAAGCAATTAGGCAGATGCCTGCTTATGCCAATTTCTTTAAAGATCTTTGTACACGAAAGCGTAATCTTAATGTCCATAAGAAAGCCTTTTTAGCTGGTCAAGTAAGTTCCATTCTTCTGAACCAAACACCCCGTAAGTATAAGGACCATGGATGCCCCACCATATCTTGTGCGATTGTTAATCACATGGTCGATAAAGATTTACTTGACTTAGGAGCTAGTGTTAACTTACTCCCGTATCATGTATACACCCATCTAGGTCTTGGTAAGTTGAAACCGACTAAAATGACACTACAATTAGCTGATAGGTCTATCAAAGTCCCTCGTGGTGTCATAGAGGATGTTCTGATTGAGGTTGATAAGTTTATTTATCCAGTGGATTTCGTTTTTCTAGACACCCATCCTGTTCAGGACCCAAGTGCTCAAATCCCAGTGATTTTAGGTCGCCCATTTTTAGCCACAGCTAACGCTGTCATCAACTGTAGGACTGGGCTTATGAACATATCCTTTGGTAATATGACCACTTAACTAAATGTCTTTAATGTTACTAACCAACCTTCTGATAACGATGATTTAGAAGAAGTAAATATGATTAGCACTTTAGTTCAGGATTTGGTTCAGGATAAGTGGCTTGACAATTTAATGGTAGATTCTTTAGATGATTTTGAGGAAACCATTCTCTTAGATCAGATATGTGATCAATCTTTAGAAGAAGCTCTTGAGTATTTTAAAGATTGTATGAACCCAGAAACTCAGGCAATAATTTTAGGTTTTTCTGAGAATAATGATGACCCTAAGTTTGGGGGTAAAGAACTAGAAGAATCCCTTGAGTATTTTAAGGACTCTGAAGATCCGGAAATTCAAGCAATAGTTAGAGGTTTGTCTGTGAACCCTAAATTTGGGGGTAGTGATGGTTTTTTTGATTGTCTCGTATCCCTAATTAGAGTCCCTAACTTGGGAGTCGAGCCTTGTGCATCTGAAATATTACTTGAGTCTTTTCAGACTCCGCAACCCGATCCTCCTGATACTTTCCACGAGGTAACCCAGGTATTAGAGACCCGTTTTTCGGATGAATCTATTTATCGAGACACACATATGAAGTTCAATTACGCGCCGCAGATAAACCCAGTTGTCTTGACAGAAACATTAGATGAGGACGTGCTCCTTCTTTTCATTTTTCTGAACCAGTACAGTTGTCTCATACTGGTGTCAGCTCTATTTGGTCTTATGGATCCACAATTGTTTAGACTATTGATATATGACTTTGGAAGGTGACAATCCTTTTTGAGGTATTTGATGTCTAGCTAAAGACTTTAAATTTAGCATTTCCTGGGAGGCACCCACACTCATGCTTACGGTAATATCCTTCTTTATTTCTTTTTCCATCCATCAAGTGGTAACAATTTCTTCTTGTTCATGCTTTTAATTTCATCTTTAGAACATTGAGGACAATGTTAGATTTAAATTTGGGGGTCGGGAAGAAACTTTTTGTTAGCTCTTAGCTGCAATAAATAAACTCCAGAGCCTAGAAATTTATGCTTATTAAGGTTGGCACTAACCAATCTAAGTGGATGGGAACATCTTGGTTGTAGGAGTTGGGGAACCAATCTGATTAGATGGAAACATCTAAAGAGTCTATTCATAAAAGCACAGAGCCCAGGTGTTATAATTAAAAAAAAAAACATGGTAGTTTCGCCATATCTCGTTGAATCATAATCCTTTTTTTTTTTATTTTTCTTTTCTTATAAGTGATTGGGTGAAATAGAGTGATTGAGATACAAAGAAAAAAATAACAACAGACCATCATACCAACCGAAATAAATTCAATAAAGTCGACCACTGGTGCCCTTGTATATGCCAGTTGTGTTGACCTAGAGTTAGGATTATCACCCGCTGGTTCCCTTGTATATGCCAGCTATGTTGGTATTAGTCAGACCGGTATCTCATTCCATTAGGATAGGTTCACCTTAGTCAACTTCAAAACCATCTATGTTTTTCTCTACATCCATATTCTTAATCTTTCCATGTTATTGGTTGACTCCGATTATGATGTACAGAAACTCTCTGAGTAAAGCTCTGTCACTTATATATGAATTTTAGTATGCTTGAGTACAAACTCGTGTACAGTAATTGGAATTTCGCATCAGGGTACTTCCTCCTGTAGTCAATGAGAGTATACCAACCAAGGAGATTCTTTAGTTCCTTCCAACGTTCTGCGTAAGATAGCTAGGGTCTGGAGTAAAGGTTTTGTGGGTAAACCTTTGGTAAACCCTCCCGAGATTAACTCGGTCACTAGGGCCACCTAGTGAGTTAGGATTTTATTTTCTAGATCAGTTTTGCTCGAGGACTAGCAAATAATAAGTTTGGGGGTATTTGATAGACACACTTTTGTGTCTAAGTTGTCCTCAATTTTCTGTATTGTTGGTACTCGGATTTGTGCTTATTTTGGTGTTTTGTGTGTTTGTAGGTATTTTTGGAAAATAAACATTTTTGGAAAAATCGGCTCGAAAAATTATGCGGAACACCCCCGAAGGACAACTGCTAAACGGACCCCAGTTTTGGATAAGGGGCACCTCAGTTGGGCATCTGCTATTCGCACCCCCAGTCTGGCTAAGGGGACTTCATCCTCTTCGTTTGAATTTAGAAATATGACGGGAAAACTAGAACAGAATTAGGGTTGGGAATTTGAAGAAGTTCTAGGGAGATTCAATGGCTGAAATCACTCGGGTTTGTTCTAATTGTCAACAAAGGAACGGTATGGGTGTTGGATTCAATCCAATTTGTCTAGATAATCACCAATCAAAGAACTCAGAACTGGTATATTTCCCGTGAGAATATTCTCGGGACTTTTCTATTTTTGGAAGATTTGCACGATTTGCACGAGTCAGAGGTTGGAGATATTCTTCTGAGACGTCTTTTGAGCATGAGTGTGTTGTCTTCAGAATACCGCGTGGAGAAACCAAAAATGGAAATTATTCCCTAATCTGGCCGTGAATAATAATCGCATTCAATGGGGAATATTTGGAGTTATTAGAGATTATTTTTGGTACCATAAGGCTATATAAGCTGTTTCTAAGGAGTAGAGTGGCACGGGGAGTTTGGGGAGCAGTTAGAACGAACAGATAGTCGAGAAATCAAAGTTGCAGGAAACGCCATTTCTGCTACTGCATAGCTGAAGAACATGAAGAACAAACCAACCAAGACAGTCGTTTATCAATAGTGATAACGACACACAACCGTGGGTCTTAGAAGCTAAAGTCTCAGCGACTGTTGCAGGACAGTCTTATTGTTATAGTAACAACGACAGTCAACATATATCGTTCTCTGTAATTTTAATCATTCTCAAACTTTCATCATTTGTAAACCATCTTTGAGCATCAATGAGATCAACTTTTGAGCGTGTTTCCATGATGAAGAGCTAAACCCAATCCTTGGGGTGATGGAGGAAGCTGTTGTTTCGGTAAAAGTGATATATCTTTATTTTAAATTGATTATAGAAATTCTATTATGATTTTTGCATTGAACTAAAAATGGATTATATGATTTTGATTAGTTAGGTGTATTTTATCTTGATAGAATATGATTGCTTTAGAGTTTTGATATTCTATGCTTGGATTAACATCTATTCTTTTAAATCTACATGTCTAGGCAATACTATTAGAATCAATTTGAATGTTGAGTTGAGAAATTATTATTTTATTAAATCACTAATATCGACCAATGGTGGAATCCTAGCCCTAGTCTCTCCACAATATTCACATCACCTTTTTATTTGAGTTTATTATTAAGTCTCTCCATAAATTTAAGTCTATAAAAATATGCTTTCACAAGTCTTAAACGAACCATCTTATTACAACATCATTGAAGAATATCATCAGTAGTTGACAGTGCGACTACTTGTTGTTTCTTTGATGACCACGATACAACACTTGAACCCATATGAAATACAAAACCAGAAGTACTTTTACGGTCTTCCTTATTGCCTTCCCAATCACTGTCAGTGTAACCAACAAGAGCATAATTACCAGTGGAAGTATAGAAAATTCCATGAGTCCGGGTACCTTTAATATACCTTAAAATTCTCTTGGAAGTTTGCATATGAACCTGGCATGGTTTACTCATAAATATGCTGACAAGTCCAACCCCATAAGCAATATCAGGTCGAGTGGAAGTTAAATACCGTAAATTAACTACTAAAATTCGAAAATATATAGGATTAACAAGTTCAGAACTACCGCTTGTGTTTAAATCCAATTTTCCCTCAACTGGCGCCTTAATTGGAGTACAAGAATCCATCTTGAACTTCTTCAGAATGTCACAACATACTTGTTTTGAGAAACAAATATACCATAACTTGTCTGCATCACTTCAAGACCAAGAAAATAAGACATCAAACCCATATCTTTCATCTCAAACTTGCTGCTCATAGCCTTCTTGAATTCACCAAACATACTTGGATTATTACCTGTGAAATCAAGTCATCTACATACAAGCATACTATCAAAAAATCTCCACCAGAATTAGATTTGATATATAAGGTTGGTTCATGAGGGCATTTCTGAAAACCATGATCAAGAAAATAAGAATCAATACGAGTGTACCATGCTCGAGGTGCTTGTTTAAGCCCATGAAAAGCTTTCTTCATCCTGAGAAATTTTTCTTCCTCGCCGTTCTTTGCATAACCAATTGGTTAGTCCACATAAACTTCTTCTTCAAGTACCCCATTAAGAAAGGCAGATTTAACATCCATTTGATGGATTTGCCACTTGTTTTGAGCTGCCAAAGAGAGAACAAGACGAACGGTATCAAGTCTTGATACTGGTGCGAATACTTCATAGTAATCAATTCCAGGCTTTTGTTTGTATCCTTTCACAACTAGCCGCACCTTTAATCTGTCCACACTACCATCTGGACTGTATTTTGTCTTATACACCCATTTTACTCCAATAGATTTCTTTCCTGGAGGAAGAGAAGTAATCTCCTAAGTATCATTCTTCTCAATAGAGTGTATTTCATCATTCATCGCATGAACCCAAGCATCAACTTGTACTGCATCTTCATAAATTATTGGGCCACAATTTGCAAATAAAGAAAAGCTAGAAATTTCTTCATCAGATTCATGATTGTCATTAGTTAAAGCATAATCCTGAAAACGACCAGGAAGAGTGCGCGTCCGTGTGGAGACACGAGTTGGTGGTGCTTGTTCCGAAGAAGAATTAGCTTCAAAAATATTTTGATCAGGTGTTGCATGGCTGTCTGGTACTAAAGGGATTGCTGGTTCAGGTTGTAGTTCTTCATTCTCAGTGACATCTAACTCGATTCCCATATCTGCCTTTTCTGCGATTGTCCAATGCCATGCTTCATCTTTAGAGAATTCAACATCTCTACTAATAATGACAGCACCATTTGTTGGATTAAATAACTTGTGACCCTTAGTTATTGCACTATAACCAAGTAAGATACATTTTTCACCCTTTGCATCAAGCTTTTGTCGCTTTTCAGCCGGTACATGTGCATATGCAACACATCCAAACACACGGAGAGCTGGAACATCTGGTTTGTAACCGCTCCATGCTTCTCCAGGAGTCATATCAGGAACACTTGAGGTGGGGCACCGGTTCAGAATATAACCAGTACATGCAATAGCTTCTGCCCAAAATAATTTTGGTAAATTCTTGTACTGCATCATACTACGAGCCATTTCAATGGATAGTTCTATTCTTCCTTTCAGTGACGCCGTTTTGCCGTGGAGTACGGATGGATGTAAGTTGATGTCTAATTCCGTGCATTCTGCAAAAGTCACCAAAAGCTTTGGAGTTGGACTCTCCCCCTCTATCAGTGCGAAGTATCTTCAAATTATTACCACTTTGCTTCTCAACATAAACCTTGAAACTCTTAAATGCTTCAAAAGTTTCAGACTTGTTCTTTAGAAAGTAGATCCAAATATTTCTACTGTAGTCATCAATGAAAGTAAGGAAATAACGATTACCTCCATGTGATACAATTTGCATTGGGCGGAAAAGGTCTGAATGTACAACCTCTAACCGTCTTGTTGCTCTGCGAGACGTTCCTACATGAAACGGATGCCTATGTTCCTTGCCGATGATACACCCTTCATACACTCAGTTAACATCTTCCAACAATGGCATCCCTGTAACCATTTCTTTCTTTGCCAAAGAACGAAGTCCATTAAAGTTAAGATGACCAAATAAAAAATGCCATAACCAATTGTCATCTAGAACAATATTACTGAAAGCACACACAATTTCTGATTTTACAGGAAAAGGAAATAACCGACTCTTAGTCATTTTAACCTTAGCAATCAATTCCTTCTTATAGTTTTCAATAGTGCAAACACCATCATCAATGATAAAACGAAGCCCATTCACAGATAATTGACCCATACTGAATAAATTTCAACGTAGGCTTGGAACATAAAAAACATCGCGAATACAATGATGAGAATTATCTGCTAAAGAAACGAGCACTTTACCTTTTCCTAACACTAGTCAAAACCAAGTTTTTAGGACACTTGGTGTTCGCGGGAAAGGACAGTTTCCATCAGTCATTAATTGTAAAACAGTTGCAATACGCGCATAATTGGCATCTGATATATATATATATATATCACTTGTTATCTGTCCTTTTCTGGTTTCTATTCGCCCCCAACTTTAGTTTCCACCCCATCCAATAAAATGTCGATAAATATAAAAATAAGAAGTACCACCTAAATCGTAGGTGACATAAATTTTCCCCCAAAATAATTTATATTTTTCTACCAAAAATAAAATTTTAACCACAAAAAATTCCAAACAACTTCCGAGGGATTTATATGCCGTAGATAATTAAAATCCGACGATTTACATTTGGGATTGGCAATATTTTAGAATCCGTATTTTTTTTTTTTTTGTAAAGGATAATTATAACCACTAGACCTTTCTTATCCTCGCGTTTTTAGGGGCCACTCAAAAGGATTTAGGGGCCAACAATAAAACAAAAAAGGTCACCCAAAGGGAAAATGTAGCCAGCCCTTATCTCGCGTAATTCGTAATGGTGAAATTACCCTTATATATTCGGAGGATATGATAACATTGTTATCCTCCGATTGCAATCGGAAGCCAAAATATTACTTCCGATTGTAGTCGGTGCAGTATTAGAATGATTTCTGTTTCATTTTTTCCATTTCTTTTTCATTTTTGAGTTGTTAGAGTTATAAAGAAGAAGGTGAAGGAAAAAAGGGAAAACCCATTTTAGCACTATAAAAATGGATGGATATGAAGAAGAAGGTGAGAATCATGGCGAAGAACAAAATGTTGAGGGTTCACGACCGTTTAGAGAAGACGATTTGGGGTATATGTTGAATGATCCAAACTTTTGTGGAGAGGAAAACCTAGACGACCCTTTCATGGAAAAAAATGGAGAATCTCCTGATATTGAAGCTAACGATGCATGTAAAACACATGTATTGTGTTAAGAATCTCAAATACTCGATTTGCATGCGTTTGTGTGCTTTTGTAAACAAGAAAAACCGATTATTGCATGCATTGAATGCCATGAACTACCCAAATTCGGTAGATAAATTCTCGAATAAACTTACGAATATAACACACTGAGTACCAAATATGTATATTCGGTAGTTCCAAGATAGTAGTTTACTGCCGAATATGAGAAAAAAACCCAAACTGGTTTTCCAAAAAAATCTACATTCGGTAGTTATGTAGAGTTATTTACCCCCGAATGGCCCCAAAAACGAATTCCTCAAAAAATTTCAAAACTCAGTATTCTTATCCTTTACAATCGGTAATAGTTTAACATTATTTGACTGCCGAATATAACAGTGGCCTCAAAATAAAATTTCCGAAAACTTGAAAATCGGATGTTTATCGATTAAAGTTATCTCCCAGTTATTTATATTCGGCTGTTTTACTATATATTTTAGCTTCCGATTATAGCATTTTTTGCACTCAGTAAACTGTGTACATTCATTTGCATAAATCGGGTGTTTTGGATAACCGATAGGATTCCGAATATAGTATATTCGGCAGTTTGACTTATTTAATAACCTCCGATTATTGTATAATAATTTTTTGCTTTCATATGCAGGCTGTTGAAGAGTTTGTTGATGATTTCTATTTGAGGCCCGACACTTCCCTATACTATGCAAACGATTTGGTATATTCATTACTACTTTTTTTTCTTCAAAATTTATATGTTAAATGGTTATGCTTATTAGATTTGTTTTGTTTTATGCACGTTTAGACATTTGGAAGTAAGAAGGAGGCAAAGGAATGGCTTACGAACAAGGAAAAAGATAACATGTGCGTGGTAGTTCAAAATAATCATGTTAGTGACACTCGATTTGAAATTCTTACTATAAAAGAGGACAAAGGTACTCTTCGTTGCCCTAGAGATCTTAATGGAAGACCAAATCGATCTACATATACAATATACAAAGAATATTTGGAACAAATCCCTCCACTTATCATTCCATTTGTTTTGTCGACCGACGAGGTTGATGGGGATGGAAATTGTGGGTTTCACGTTGCTACGGAACAAATGGGTTACTTTAGAGAGGCGAATATCGAAGATGTCACCCAATGCCAATATTTAAGAAATAAGATGGCGGTACAACTAGTGAAGGACAAGGGTTTTTATATGGAGATGATGAGGCGAGGAGATAGATACGACAAAGAACAAGAGTTCAAAGACTTAGTTGCGCGTGTGAAGTGCCGAAAGGGATTGAAGACAATCGGATCCAAGTATTGGATGACAATGCCTAAATTTGGATATCTCCTAGCGGACGTTTTGAATTGCGTGGTACATTTCTTTGTTCCTCCTATGTATGGACTTAGCATGATGTTTGCACCCACAAGAACGGCTTGCGACGAGTCGGTTAAAGATAGAAGAATCGTAATGGCATTTGTGAATGAAATGCATTTTATCGGTTTAAGAGTAAAGAAAGACTGTCCGTTACCTCCGTTGAGTAAGTGGCACGATTACTTCCCGATGAACCATTGCAAGGATTGGGTGAAACAATATGAGTCCAACATGGTTGATTGGGATCGTGTTATGGACAACAACTTTCCCGCTGAGTTACTCGAATTGATCCCCTCGGATGATGACGATGTTTGATCGTTTTTTTTCGAGGCACGGCTATAATTTTTTTTTTGAAACTATGTAATCGGAACAACAGTATTATAACACTTCAATCTGATTAATCATATTCGGGAATTCCATATTTTATCAAACCGCCGATTAATATTAAAAATTTGAATTTACAACACTCAAACATCACATGTTATTATTTTTTCCCAGTCCGAGATGCAACAATCAACGCGGCTTCGAAATGTAGAAACGACTCTCCTCTCCACTTGGAATAGCATCTTGTGCCGCAAACCTGTCGTCTCTGTGCCTAGAAAGAATACGATTGTACTCGGTGCACAATTTTATAACATGGTGCACCCTTGAAGAAACATGGGATGGTTCATAATTGTGGCGTGGCTTCTTGTACTTACCAACAAAAGGACCCAATGGTTCATAACTTAGTTACCAAAACTTCCGAATATGGGTTGTCTAACCTTCTATATTGGCCCTTGGAACCACCTAGAGCCATGGCATGGTTTGTTTTGAACTTGTAATATTCGTAGGATAATGTTTTTTGTAAAGTCCTGAATGTACGATGGCCCAAAAATCAGAATTTGGGAAAAACTGATACTTTTCAAATTTTGAAATTGAAATAATCGGAAGTTAACTTAGTTACCAAAACTTCCGAATATGGGTTGTCTAACCTTCTATATTGGCCCTTGGAACCACCTAGAGCCATGGCATGGTTTGTTTTGAACTTGTAATATTCGGAGGATAATGTTTTTTGTAAAGTCCCGAATGTACGATGGACCAAAAATCAGAATTTGGGAAAAACTGATACTTTTCAAATTTTGAAATTGAAATAATCGGAAGTTAACTTAGTTACCAAAACTTCTGAATATGGGCTGTCTAACCTTCTATATTGGCCCTTGGAACCACCTATAGCCATGGCATGGTTTGTTTTGAACTTGTAATATTCGGAGGATAATGTTTTTTGTAAAGTCCCGAATGTACGATGGCCCAAAAATCAGAATTTGGGAAAAACTGATACTTTTCAAATTTTGAACTTGAAATAATCGGAAGTTAACTTAGTTACCAAAACTTCCGAATATGGGCTGTCTAACCTTCTATATTGGCCCTTGGAACCACCTAGAGCCATGGCATGGTTTGTTTTGAACTTGTAATATTCGGAGGATAATGTTTTTTGTAAAGTCATGAATGTACGATGGCCCAAAAATCATAATTTGGGAAAAAACTGATACTTTTCAAATTTTGAACTTGAAATAATCGGAAGTTAACTTAGTTACCAAAACTTCCGAATATGGGCTGTCTAACCTTCTATATTGTCCCTTGGAACCACCTAGAGCCATGGCATGGTTTGTTTTGAACTTGTAATATTCGGAGGATAATGTTTTTTGTAAAGTTACCCAAACTTCCGAATGTACAACAAAAATCATTGTCATTTATCTGCTCTTCTTTACTTTACGACCGTGACTACCTCCCAGTCCTGCACGACCACGGGTTTGAGCACCTTCAGTTGGAGCAACTTCAGTTGGAGCAGCTTTAGCGCTCGATGAAGCTCGAGTTCTTTTACCCGTCTTTGATACTGCCACCTTAGGCGGATGCCTCTTCGTGACTTTCTCCCCAAACTGGGCAGCATAATCTTCGTTATCCATATTATCAACTAGATCTCTAGCCTCTTTGATCTTCTCAGCTGGCATGGGATCTCCGCTCTTCAGGCATGTAGTTAACATTTTGGAAACACGCTTGAACCTATTCACCTGTTTTTTATACGTAATGACATAACATAAAGCGGTAATTACCTAAGATTTATAGGAATAATATAAAATGAACAAAAATATAAGAACACGTACCAGTCTATCATAACCAGCTGGTTTGTCTTTGATGATACAATTATAACTTGAACCCGCCGCAGTAGTGTTGGATTTGATTTCACGGATAACCAAAGGATGTGATACCTTGTTATACCAACTCATATAGTCTGGAGAATTTTCATCACCTCGGGTGGTTCGTCTACCAGTGTCGATAATGAAGTCATTCCTCTTATCCCAGTTATCAAGAATAGTAGGTGGGCCTATGTGAACAATCGTGAGATTATCACCACTAGAAGAGCACAAATCCAACTTCAATTTGTAGTAATCCCCCATTTTCTCCACAGGTTGATGTTGTATATACCCGTGTTGTCGCATCACCCTAGAGGGGTTATACATCACATATCCTGTGGGGTGCCACAATGGTCCAAAATAAAGGGACAAGTCCGACCGGACATTTATATGCCCACTGGCTCGATCTTCCTTGTATGGATCAAAGCATACGTCCGAGGCCTTCAATTGGTCCAAAATCTCCCTCATGCGAATCAACTGCTTCTCTTTTGTCCTAGAAAGGTTTTCTTCAAATATATACTTTGTTCCTCTAGGAGTACCTTTGCACCACCCCGGGTTCTCTCCGGCCAACTTCAGGATAGGGAAGTGGTCATAGATCCATGCCTATATACATAAGAAACCAAGTTTTAGTAAATAGATTGTGTATATTCGGTAGTAATTTCCAAACATTATTTCCGATTATATATAATCGGAAATAAAACTGAGTACATATCCGCCGAATAACCAACATTCGAAAAAAGAGATGGATCATTTCCTACCGAATAGGCGTCATTTGGAGTTCAGTAACCTATAGTTTTTATGGCCTGTATATTCGGCTCTAATATCAAATGAATATTTCCGATTATATATAATCGAAAAACAAAATAAGTACCTAGCCACCGAATAACCAACATTCGGAAACAGAGATGGATCATTTCCTACCGAATATGCGTCATTTGGAGTTCAGTAACCTATAGTTTTTCTGGCCTGTATATTCGGTTCTAATATCAAAAGAATATTTCCGATTATATATAATCGGGAAAAAAATAAGTACCTAGCCACCGAATAACCAACATTCAGAAAAAGAGATGGATCAATTCCTACCGAATATGCGTCCTTTGGAGTTATGAATATGCATCATATGTATTGTCTACCGAATAACTATAGAGTGAGTTATAGAGTTAAAGAAAAAACCTGCAATAGAGACACGTTCCCGGCAACTTGGCAGGTTCCTAGCCTCTAAGCCTTTCTCAACTCTTCCATCAATAATGCTAGGCATGTCGTGCCCCAAGAATAGTCACCGACTTCATGGAGAGGATCCAAAAGTTGTATAAGGTTGGCGTCGATCCGGTTGCCATAAGTATAGGGGAATATGACACATCCCAATACACAAAGTATATATGCGGTGGCAGCGTGGTTCACTTGCTCATCAGTTAACGTTCCATTCTTTTCCTTCTCCAAGGTGCCTCGGAACATATTCATCAAAGCTGTAATGTTGATTTGTCTTGTTCTATAACTTGCATGCCTCCTAAACTCTGTTGTTGTTGTCTCTTCATCCCAACCTAAGCACTTTTTAGTTAGAGCATAAAGTTGTGCCCAACTTAACTGCTTTGTGTAGTTAAACTTCACAGCTGTGCCTTGGTCGGGAAGGTTAAGAATATGCACAACATCATCCGGGGTAATCGTCATCTCCCCAAACGGCATATGGAAAGTATCGGTCTCAGGATACATTCTCTCCACGAACGCCGATATGGCCACACGATCATGTTCAAACAATGAATTCTCGGTGGCATTAGCTAACCCCGAGTTGGCAACAATTGACTTGAACCTTTCACATTCACCGGATAAAGGCCACGCAAGCATTTTTGTTGGTGCGGCGGTAGGTTTGAGTAGACGGACCGCATCTTGATGATCCTATTAAAGTACATAAAAAAATCCTTAATACAAATATTACGATATAACACATAGACAATACATTAATAAAAAATAATAATTTTATTACCTCGGTTTCGTATATTTCTCTGGCCCATGAGTCTTTGTATCCAAATAGCAATTTTCCTCCATCCGTTGGTAGCCCAAGGATTGTGCCTGCTGGAATACCCTTCTTCTTCAAGTGCTGAGGGACAAGATGTGATGCTTTCTTAGCAATATCCTTCTTTACACCATCTTTTCCTTTTTTGGCTTTTTGGGTACCACTTGGTTGTCCTTCTTCTTCTACTCTTGGCACTGGATCAACTGGTTCAACACTTGGTTCTGCACTTTGTTGAGAGGCTTGTTCAACACTTGGTCGCACCCCTTGTTCACTGCCTTGTTGTTCTACACTTTGTTCAACACTTGGTTGCACTCCTTGTTGACTTCTTTGTTCTTGTAAGCTTTGTTGAGCACTTGAATTATCTTTGGCACTCCTTTCCCTCCTAGCACTAGCTGTCACTTTCTTCCTCCTTTCTCGACTTTGTCTAAACAACAAAGAAAGGAACAATATTTACAAACTATACAATCGGAAGACAAAGTATGGAAATATAACCCGAATGTACACATTCGGACGTAAGAAGACACATATTGTTCCCGAATACATAACAATCGAAAGCTAACTAAACATATTTACAAACGAATATGCATCAATTGGAGTTCAGAAGCTCTAAATTTTTCATCCTACACAATCGGAAGACAAAGTACACAACTATAACCCGAATGAACAAATTCGGAAGTAAGAAGACACATATTTTTCCCGAATGAAAAACAATCGGAATATAACTAAACATGTTTACAACCGAATATTCATCAACTGGAGTTCAGAAACTCTAAAATTTTATCCTACACAATCGGAGGTATAAAACATTATATTGTCTTCCGAATAAATACTGGCCCCAAAATGGGATTTTTCCTATATTAGAAATTTTAAGATTTTTTCAATATATATATATATATATATATATATATATATATATATATTCGGTAGTGACTGTACTTCTGAATACTGTGTGTCTACTTAAATATATTCGGAAGCCAACAAATTCATTAAACTACCGATTATTACCAGTTTGTATCCAGGAAGATATGGCCAATAATATTCGACCGATAACCATCAAATATTTCTCCCGAATACTGTCGATGTTCTTGAGAAATGAAGAACACGACTACATTCGGAAGTAAATGAGCATGAATATCGCCCGAATCTGGATAAATAACCGAAAACCCTTGAAATTCTTTTTCTCGATTCGTCGAATTAAAGCGAAATAAACCCCAAAAATGATAGATTCTTACCTAATTGGGGCCATTTGAAGTTGACAAAGTGTTTGACTATCGGAATCGCCACCACCGACTACATCGACGGGTACTTGTTCTTCGCGTTCTTCTTCATTTGCAGCAACAATTTCTTTATTTCTTGCTAAAATCCCAATCTTTGGATCGATACCCCGAGCAACGTTTTTGGTTCTAGGTCTGTGGGTTTCATTTCCCTTATCCATTGTTTTATAAACGAATCGACGATGTTTTGATTTTACGATTCGCGGCGATGTTTCGGTTGAACGAGGGAAAGTTTTTTTCTTCCACAATCGGAAGATAATATGAAACTGGAAGAAGAAGAGTTGAAATGAGTAGAATTTTTTTTGATTTGGTTTTTATACAGTTTTACCAGAAGGGCATTTATGTAACTTCAATATCATATAGGGTACCCCTTAACTAGAGTCTTTGGCTGGGTATAAATTGATTGCCCCTGAATCCTTTCGGGTGGCCCCTAAAAACGCGAGGTTTCTTATACGCCGAACTCCTAAAACCTAAAAACTGCTTAGACTGGAAACATGTTCTTAGAAAATAACGGCCTCCGTATTCTCCTCCATCGTGGGTTTATCAAGGATGAAACTTTCGCACATCTTTTGTCTACAGTTCTTCTGATTTTTATTTTCATTTTCTAATACCAAGTAAAGAAACCATGGACAAATCGAGATGCGAATATTCAAGTGAAGAAACCGTGGACAGATCGAGATGTGAAATCAGTAAGGACTTTTGAGATTTTGATATAATCATCTTACTCTTTTTTTAATGAAATTTTACTTAAATTGAGGGTTTTCTTAAATGAGATTGTTATTCTTCTTTAGAACTTAGTCGAGTTTAGGATTTTCATTATTTTGGGTTTAGCATCTATAAGAAGATAATACCCCCGAAATCAAGACTTTGCTGCTATAACCCTTCTTTGATTGAAAATTTCTGAATATTTGTTGAATTGAAATGGTGTTTTGAGTTCTGGTAGGATTTGATAAGACCCCCAAATCCACAACCTTCAGATACAGATGAACCACCGTAACCTAAATCAATTCATACCACCAACAACAAGCCTTCGTTTCCATCATCTGTTTTTGCTGCAGTAAAATCTTGGTTTGATATGTTAGAATTTAGTTGTCGCACCTAATAATGGTTGGATCTTGTCATGATCTCATTCTAATAATAATTATGTACTCTGCTTTAGGAGGAAGGCTAACGAAGATACTAATGAACAAATGCAAAGGCAAGGTGAACTGGATTCTAGCATAACTTATTATCCATTGTTTTTATGCGCTGACGATTTGTGGATAAAATATGGTTCCATTTCTCCTGAATGTTAGTGGGGTTGTTTGAATTTGGAATTGGATTCTTTGTAATTTACAAAATTCGCTCCTTTTTGTTTAAAGTACATTGCATTTATTTTAATTTCATCAATCGTTTTAGAACTACAGTTTTGGCATTGCGTATTCATGAAAACAGATAAGCTTAACACTTCACACGTATCCTAACTGAAAATTGAGCCTTATTTTTCTTCTTCTTTTGCATCCAATTGATATTATAATATCCTTTGCTAGTTTACAATATCTCTGTTGTTCAAAATAGCCAGTTATTCGTAATTGTGCACACTACATATCTATGCGACTTAAGGAATAGCTTATGTTTATAATTTCTTTTTGTATCTTTCAGAACCTATGGATTTAAAGCATACTCCGGCTGTCTGATTTGTTTAGAATTCCCTTGTTTTATGATTTTAATTGTTGCATAACCTATGGTCTTATGTAATCCGTTAGGTATATTTGGTGATTCAGTTTATGTTTTTAATTGTTCTTTGCTTTATGGTGAACCATGCATGACAAATCTTGGTCTCCGAGTAACGGCTCACAACTTTGGATAACAACAGTGATGATTTTGACTTTGCTGGTTCCTAAGAAATTTCAACAAGCTAGAGGAAAGACACCACATTGTACTGGTAGAAAAGGAATTCCAAGAGTTGAACACTAGATGGTACTACTTTATTCGGTACTTCTTTTCTAATTACAATGATCCATGTGCAAGTATTGAACGATGAGATGCTTGGTTTATGTTTTCCATTTGGGGGGCAAGTTTCTATTGTAAGAACATAAATTGGTTTTTACTACCCAGTATTAGTAGTCAACTAGCTAGCTTGTGATATGAAGTTACTTGTTTGTGGTGTTATCGCAACAGAAAAAGAATAGTCCAGATGGTACGATGGACAGACCTGTAGTATATATGGCTACACATGTTTACAAGGATACCCCAGTTGACCCATTACATGCTAAACATATTGCAGCAAAGGAAATAGTAAGTATTGTTGTTTTTTTGAGTTTCAGGTATAATTCATTGGTCATATAATTTAAACTTAGCTATGGATATCTAATATTATGTAGGAAAAGGTTAGGGAAATATATGAATTGGATTCTAACTCATCAACAGAAAAGCATTTGGATTCTGATGATTGCTTCTGCAGCCTGTAGGGAACATTTACGCATTGAGAAATTGAAAAATCAAGGTCTACAAACTCAGGTAGATGCGTTAGAGGCAAGATGTAATGTTTATGAGGCAGGGAGGCAAGATAACAACACTGCTGGACAAAAGCAGGTATAACAGGCTTGTTATAATTATTCTTTTCTGACATATTACTAACTAGCAAAACTTCGACTTCTTTCATTGGCCTATATGTGAGAGATCTTAATAATTGATGTGGCATTTTGACATTGATTTGACATATGTATTACATACATGAGCTAGAGGTGTAAACAAATTTACTTTTTCTTTACATTCTTTTCAAAACATCTTGATTGTTCGTTAATACAACAAAAAAATTCCATGCTCTTTTCTTGATTTTTAATCCTATTTAGACTATATTGTCCTGGATTTCCATATTGTTTGTAATTTGTATATATATTTCATTATGCATAATTTTATTTTCATGCACCAGTTCATATTTTGTTCACATTGGATTATACCTAAGTTTATTGTTTTCATTGTGGACAGGATCTAGCGACTGAATGGGTATTGAGAAATTTAACGAATAAAGAAGTTGCGCTTCGATGTGTTAATTTTAGTGCACCACCAAATCATGAAAACTATGATATCTCTCTATTGATGCATCAATAACAACATGGAACTGTGTTGGAGATATTTTTCTCTGTGAGAGAGATTGAATGGTCACAGCAACACGTCACTCTTGCACCTGGAAGTGAAATCTTATTGTTACTATTTTTTTCCTTCTCCTTTGTTGTTTTAGCTTTTTTTGTTGAACTTAGAGATGTTTGGGTTGTCAACTTACCTGAATACAAAGTTAATTTTATTGAATGAGTTTCATTTGTGTACAAAATTTCGTATGATGGTTTGTCTAAGAAAACAATTAAAAAAAAAGGAAAAAAAATATAACCGTATCGACTCAGTTGATCAAACAGATTCGCCTGAATCAAGACTCACCTGAAACTGACTCGGCTGAACTAGCCTGGGCTGAATCCAGCTGAATCTCTAACCAACCAATTTTGGACGTAAGGAGTCGATAGTTAATCTAAGACAAAATATATCCGTTATTAATTTATGTCAAATACAGTCCGTCCTATAAGTAATAGTACACCAAAAATGCGACAGACTTTATTACGGGCTTTATTTGTCTTAAAACCCATTTTTCGACAAATTCTAACCGTCCTAAAATCCGCATTCTGGACTAGTTTAAAATAGGAACCTTGGCTTTGTTCCCAAAGTTCACTACTCCACGAACAGATTCATCAAGATGGGAAAACAACTCCTTATCGCCATACATGAATTCTACAACCGGAGTCCAGAAACCAAGTGTTTTTGCTGTCACCATCTTCTTGTGAAATACTGCAAGCAAGGAACAACTTTTCTGGTTCCTCAATCTCTACAAAGTTTGCCTGCTCCGACTTCTTATTTGGCTTAAACCAACAAGTAGTGTCGTAGTGTCTAAGTTTTCCACAATGGTAGCATTCAACTTGGACTTATCTTTCTTGCACGGAGAACCATTTTTGCCTGGACTTGATAATGTTCCTTTGCTGGAGCTTCCGTTGTCAGTGATAAGGGCCTTGCTTTTCAAAGCATGTTCTAAAGAAGTTGTATTTCTATGCTTCATCCTGTACTCATAAGCACACAGTGAACCCTCTAATCCTTCAATGGTTAGAGTAGACATATCCTTTCCTTCTTCTATTGCAGCAACAACGTAATCAAAACTTTCTGTCAATGATCGCATAATCTTTTCAACTACACAATTATCAGCTAAAGTCTCACCATTAACTCTCAACTTATTCACAACAACTTGAACTCGAGAAAAATAATCAGAAATGGATTCAGATTCATTCATGGATAGAGATTCGAATTCACCTCGTAAGGTTTGCAACCTTACACTTTTCACCTTGTCGCCTTTGTAAGCTTTCTGCAAGATGTCCCACGCTTGCTTAGATGTTTTCGCAGCTGAAATCTTTTCAAAAACTGCGTCATGAAGGGCTTGATATATATATGAAGTACAAGGTTTTCTTGTCCTTCTTTCTGTTCTCTCTCAAATCATCTTTTTGGGCTTGAGGAAGAGCTGCACCAACTGCCGGATCTACATCGAAGAAACCAGCCTCAACAATCTCCATAAGCTCCTGAAAACCAAACAAGACTTTCATCTGGATGCTCCATCGATCATAATTCTTCCCACTAAACTGTGGAACTTGGGGCTGTACTGAATCTTTCATTGTAGCTTTTTACCAAACACCTAATCTGCAAGACTGTAAACAGCGGAAACTGAAGGATCGTATCTAGCTCTCGATGCCAAACGTAGGATAATAGTACCTGCAATATACTACCAGGCACACAAAGAAATAGCAGAAGAAGAATTGAATCGAAAAGAAATGTTTATTGATCACTCAATTCGATACTCAGTTCACTTGAGAAGCAATGAACTGCAGCTCACCTTTTATAGGTGTTCACATGAAATATAACCAGTAGAAACTACCCAGTAAACTAGCAAACAAGAGCTGATAAACCTTCTATATAGTTGGGATAGCTAAAGAACAATTGACTGGCTTATTCAAATGAAACTAATTTGAAAACAGTAAAATGGAAACTTATCTAGTTTGCGATTAAACTCCAACAGTCGGTCACCTCAGAAAAGGACTACTCGTTGCTCACGATGGTGAGACTTCTCCTCAGTAGGACAGTCACAATTATAATGATACTGGTTGGTAAATTCATTTATTTTTTTTAAAAAAAAATTAGCTAATTTATTAACAGAAACAAAAATTGCAATAAAGAACCGGTTATAAAGGAGAATATTAAGGAACCGGTTTGTCATTCACATTATAAGTTTTGTCTATATATATATATGGTTTTTAAAAATGCTTAAACCATTTTCAAACTAATTTAAATATTTAGGGTAGATGATTGATCAAAAATCATCCATTATGTTCATGTGCTCTTGCATACTTTTATCTAATATCATATGTACACATTCATTCTGCTTTAAAAACAAAATTGTATGCATTCTTATTATCTATATTGTTCAAGATCCTTTGAACTTCATCTGTTATCATCCATCTAAGTGTTTTGATTATTTGTTTGATAAGTGGTTTCAACCATATGTAGATTTTTCTTTTTAGTTTTAGTTTTCTCGTATGTCTCGAAAAATCTGAAAAATGTACTTATGCGCTTTTAAATATTTTCTAAGATCTCTTTTCTTAAGTTAACAATTTTCATACAGTTTAGAAACTTAACACAATAAACAGTAATAAAGCAGCTACTTATAGGTGTGTATTTGGGGTGTATGACATTCATGCATTAGTTCTAATATTTTTTTCGGTGGGAGAACCTTTATCATGATAAACAATGATTCATTGTAATTTTGTTCTCAGACATCAATAAATATCCAAAAACAAGTTATTTGCTCTTAATATTCTGTTATTACACCATTTGCCAAAAAAGGTATTCTGTTATTACATCAAGTTCTAGTTGCTTAGAAATAGAAAAAAAAAATTAAGTAATGGACTCTACAATTGTTATTGGGACAATGTTCTAAAGCCCAGTGATGGGGTATTATACATCTTATTGTTTTATGGAAAACTAGGCGCAGGCCCAAAAAAAAAAATATTCTCATTGTCCGGCCAGCAATTAATTTTAGGTACCGTGACACCCATAATTATTTCCATGACACCCATAATTATATGAAATTGTTAAAAATGTCTGCATGATGGATTATGCATCCGGATGACGGGTTATTCATCAGGTGTATAATTGACAACGCAACTTGGATATAACATATCTAAAAATCCGTTCCTTGGAATTTTACAAATTTTATATCGTTGGAAATCTTTCTAAGAGAGATATGCAACGAGTACAAACTAGAATATCAAATGTTTGTTTTTCACGAAAAAATCGGAGGTGATCATCATTTTAGGCAAAATTTTCGAAAATTTGATACATAACCAATATGCAGCCACCAAAAAAGATGCATAACACATTCTGCAGACGCATAACGAATTATGCAACCATTTTCTCCACTGCATAACAAATTATGCATTTGGATAACAAAGTTATGCATGTATAACAAGTTATGCAACCATTGTTTTGGTTGATTTTAGTGCGTACATAAAAAAAAAAATTGATGCATAATGCAGTATGCATCCATATTTACGGATGCATATCAGGTTATGCATCTATTATCTCGATGCATAAAATATCGTGCAACAATTTTCTCGATGCATAATCCATTATGCAGCCATATTTTCGGATGCATAACAGGTTATGCATCCATTTTCAAGACTGCATAACATGTTATGCAGATATTATTGTAGGTGCATGACCGGTTATGCAGTCTTTGTTTTTATTGGTTTCAATAGTGACAAAAAAGTTGCTGCATAACGTGTTATGCAACCATTTTCTGGACTGCATAACAAGTTATGCAACAAATTTTGTAGATGCAAAACAGGTTATGCATCCATTTTCACGATTGCATAACATATTATGCAGACATTTACTCGACTTTTAGTTCTGTAGTTAGTTCTGGTATGTCAATCCCTCGCGCAACAACATCTACTGCTACCATAATTGGAGTTGCGCCAGTCTTGAACGATTTCAAAGCTTGTTCACGCTCCTGCATATTATTGCAACCACACATTCCCATTTCCTTAAAATCACGGTTCGTAGAAGCTGAAATATCCAATTCAATTACAACCAAGTATTTCAAAATTCGTCTATTCAAGCTTCCTGGGAGTAACCCTTGCGACTGACTGCTCCAGACAGCGCCAAAGACCCATTGCAGTCGCCAAATTGAGAACACAAACCCATTAGTGCCCATCAATCCACATCCATAGCAACACAATCAAGCTGCAGCATCATATGCTCTTACTTCCCTACAACCTTGTAGACAACATTTCCACAGTTCCAGCTGAACTTCTAACCTGCACTGTATCTTCTTCTCAGTTGCTTCAACAGCAGCTACAACTCCATTCTATGATCTTCCCTATCTCGGAAACTAGCATATATCTCAAGCTTCAACCATTCCCTGTACTCAGCTGTAATTAATCGTTCACAGCTCCATAACCTCCACCTGCATCATTTCAGTTCAGTTCCTACAGCTCATTGCACAACATACTCAAGCCACTCTTCTACAACCATCTCCTGTAGCTCATATAAAATCTGACTGCAACCATTTACAGTACTATTTCTCCTTTAACTGCAGCTCCTGCTTCATGTACTTCTGCAACAGTTCAACACCACCAGAACTACCACCAATAGCAATTCCTTGTAATTCCAGCATACACAACATATTATTATCCATACCAAAACCGTCTTGCTTCCATATTCAATCTTAAACCCATCTCAACATAATGCAACTGTAACTTCTATACCCTTTTCTTTTCGTCTATCAAACCCCGATCTTTAGTTCATCTCACCTGACTCCATCAAATAATGGCAACAACATAACCTTATTCCATATTTTCTCATTACAACAGTGGCTTGTTCTTCCATGTATCTTCTTGATTTTACTTGATGTTGAAATCTTCTTAACCCTTCAAGCATCGCCACTAACTTTAATTGCATCAGATCCTGCCTTCTTCAAATCGTATCAAACCCACCAGTTTTCAATCAATCACTTCTATAATCAAAACCCAACTCATAATCTCATAAATCCATCACCTCATGAACATCTTTTCCTTCATTTCACGAACCAACATCATCTTCCTTCTTGTTCTTCTCTTCAAACCCTTGAAACAACTTTTCTTTGATCCGAAAGCATCAATCAATCTCACCCACTAATTCTCTTTCAGATACCCACCTTCTGATTCTTGACTTCCCATAGAAACCCTAAATCTCCACTAATCCTTCAACAATTTCTCCATCTGAGTTCCTGACCTAAATTGGTGGAAGACGATATTGTCGCCTCTTTGAGAACTGAGAGTACTTATGAAGGAAAAAAAAAATCAGAATTTTAGAAAATATGGGTTTCGTAAAATTTTATCCCAAAATATGGGTGCGCGTGTGAAGATTTTTGTCCGTGAGTTTCACGATGAAGAAAATCTGAAAAATGGGTCTCCCTGTAGTTTTCACTTATGGTATTTGAACGATGTCAACCGTATGTTTACTGAATATTTTCATTCAAATTTTTTTATACACAACATCCACCATTCATGTGTTACATACAGTTTGGGATGATCTCTGCCAAGAATATCGATAACGATGGCCGGATAACCAGCAAAGTGACTAGAACATGACAAATACAGACAATCTCATTTCTTGAGTAACTTACGATTCTAATGATTATCAATTAGGCAATCCATTCTTTAAAACAATAAAATCCACCTTATTCGGAAAACAAACTTTCCGTGTATCACTCCTACCGATTACAAATTTTTCAACCATCCGTAAGTAGCCGTCGTATTTTACTTTGTACAAATAACAATTAGGTGAAAAAGTCGATCAATAACTTAATTTCAAAGAATACCACAAACAACCTGCATTTCCAAATGTGTTTATTCCGAAATATATGAAATATCGCGCGCAAGTTAATAAATACTACATGACATGTAAGAGTATAAAATAATAGTAGTCCCGCCATCTCGAACTTAGCACCAAAATGCATTTTTTTCCTCCGAAAATCCGACCTCCAATCAACCCTATAAAAAACTTTCTTAATAACAATTTCGCAAATCACCCGAGATCGCCCGAACTTTGCCTTGAGGCTATGAACTCATTTCCAATTAGGATACAATCCCCGATTGGTTTACTCTTTAAGTACATACACACATTGCTAAGATGAAATTACTACCTTCAGTCTGATAGCACGGACCTTCGAAATAGTCTTGTAGACACTATCGAGCATATTTATAGTTTTCTCCAATAGCTCATATGCAAAGCTGAAGTTCAAAGTTGTACAATAACAGTAATTTTGTGTATTATATGAAATCCTTTTTACTTCCAGTGAAGGGTGTGATGAAATTTTGCCCACAGTTTAGAACTTAAACGATAATTATTTATACGTGTGCATACCGGATATGTACGACAACAGTTGACAGATCATTAAGGTTATAACTTATAAGCATATTCATGCATTAATAGTGTAATGCTTCCTTGGTGGGAGTACTTTTATAATGTTAGGCACTAATTCATACTACTTTGTTTATCATTTTCTTTTTGTTACGAGAGCAAGAGCTATAGGCCGGGTGTTTTTTTTTTAAAACTTTTTTTTATTTATTATTGGTAAAGAAGTTTATTGATCAAAAAGAAGAGGATACAAAAGATTTGAACCACTCTCAAGGGTTACAAAAGAGAAGCTTACAAAATAAATCTTAGGCCAATTTGCCATTACATCACTAGAAGATGGAGATTCAAAATCTTTAAAGATAAGACACCACGTGAAGATTGTGTACTTGATCTTATTAAACAATGCAATCTCGGTGTTTTCCTTGTTAGCATAAGTTCCTTCATTTCTTTCAAGCCAGATATTCCAGACAATCGCAACAGAAATCATACTCCAGATTCAAGATTCCAAGACAGTAGCATAGTGAAAAAATCTGAAAGCATAGTGAATTTCCATCTCATTTTTTCTTGAAAATGAGACCATATTTTTCTTGCAAAAGGACAATGCAGGAAAAGATGATCGACAGGTTCATTATTATCACAAAAAGCACAAGTTTTCACAGTTTCAAACCTCTTCTTCTCAACATGTTCTTAGTAGGTAGGCTATTGTGATCAAGAGTCCATAAAAAGAAACGTACTTTTGGTGGAATTTTCTGTTTCCATATGTATTTGAAGATATAAGTCTCCTCCGGAAAAGAGTGATCAATAATCAGCATGTCATAAATAGATTTCACATAGAACTGGCCAGTTGAGTTTAAAGTCTAAACCATTTCATCTAAGAGTGTGCATGGATCCTCCCCTTTTATAAACTCGTGCTTTTTGTGATAATAATGAAACTTGTGAGTTGCGACAAGGTCACCCAATCTTTATCCTTTTCGAAACTAAAGAGAGAGTCATAGAGTGGTAGTCTGGCAGAGAGGAAGAGAAGGAAACACATGGGACATGAGACCTACAGTTTAAAAACTTAAAAGAATAACTAAAACACCGCTTCCACGTTGAGAAGGGACTGACCGAAAAAACACGAAACATGGTAGTCTTTTAGGTGAAAGTATCACTTTACCTGATTTTCGCAATCAACGGTGTTTAAATTTTTTTTTATTGGAGTGATATTTTTAGGCTTATACTACCTCCGTTTTAGAAAAAGAGATACTTTCAAGGTTTCATTTCTGCCTAAAATATGCCAAATTAAAAAGGTGAAAGTATCACTTTTTCTGAAACGGAAAATTAATTGATGCATAAACCAAAATATGGCTGCATAATGTGTTATGCACTCAATTTTCGAAAATGGTGCCTAAAGTGAAAATATCACTTTTCTTGAAACGGAGGGAGTATATCGTTTTATTAGTTGCAACGAAAAATTATTTGAAGCATAAACCAAAATATGGCTGCACATTTGCATTAATGGTTATGCATTTAAATTTTTGTACTCATTTTGTAAAGAGGGAAGATCTACGGACACTCTTAGATGGACAAGGTTAGACATGATTTTCGCCATTTTCTCCTCAAAACTCAAATGACAATAGATTTAAATCTAATATTTTGATGATATGTTCATCTTATAAGACTCTACATTCGTATAAAAAATGAGCACAATTCGAGATGTATAAAATCACCATCTACCCCTTTGAATATCAATCGTTCAAAATTAATGGTTGAAAGTAAGATCGGTAGATGGTGATATTTGCTATCTCGAATTGCATTCATTTATGGTAGGAATGTAGAGTCTTATAAGAGGAACATATCATCAAAATATTAGATTTAAATTCATTGTTGTTTGGGTTTTCCGGAGAAATTGGCGCAAATCATGTTTGACCTTCTCCATCTAAGAGTTGCATGGATCCTCCCTCGTTGGTAAATATATTTAAAATGTTTCCAACAAGATAAAATTTATAAAATCCCAAGATACGGATTTTTGGATTTGTTATATTCTACTTTGCTTGTCAATTATACTCGAAAAATAAAACACCTTATAATAATTGGACTAAAAGGAAGGGTATTTTCGGTTTTTTAATAGTAACCATTTCTAATTTTTTTATCAAATTGCATATTTGTGTTATGCCTGTAAAAGGGACTCCCTCTTTTCGAGCCTTCTGCTTCGCCGACCCAATCAGTAAACAATCTTAAAGATACTACTTATAGGTGTGCATTTTGGATGTCTGATAGAGTGTCCTTACGAGTAGACACCGGACATGCAAACCATATTCATGTGTTGATTCGTCGGAAGGAGCCTTTTTCATGTCCGGGACCGTTTCATTTTAATTTTGTTATCAGGCAGCAACAAGTTATTTGCTCTTAAAATTATGCAACACGTCAAGAGTTCTAGACCCTACCTGTTTTATAGCCCAATATCCTTAGGCCCACTGATAGAGTATTGCTTATCTTATTGTTTTTGAACCCTCATTTGGGGGCATACAAAATAATTTTGGGACATATAGAATAAGACAAAAATATGGTTGAAAATAGTATTTTTAGGATATCCCTTATCCAACCTTTTTTCATAAATGCGAAAATACCCTTGACTGATTAGTGTTAAATTAGTGTTAATTTGATTTATTAATTGTTAATGATTGTAGTTAGTTTAGTGTTAATTTAGGATAATAATTTTATTTTTTAAGAGAGTGAGCGAGTTATTTTACAAGAAGAAGAAGAAGAAGAAGAAGAGTAAAGAAAATTTTTTTTCTTTGAGATCTTTGTGATTGTTGATAGATGTGTGATCCAAACTCGAGTGAGGAAGGTGAATTTTCATCACGTAAAGCTAAGAAAATACATATCAATTACGATGGAGATCCAAATATGGCTTATTTGTTGGATTATGAAAATGATTTTACCCAAACTCAATCTCAAACTCAACTTTTTTCTCAAGCTCAAGATGACTTTTTGGAGCCAAATCCCGAAGATGAGTACATGGATGAGGAACCCAATGCTAATAATACATAGGTATGGTTGTATACGTTGTTTAATGTCCGTTTTGTAGCTTGAATTCACCAAAAGTTTTGATTTTTGTATGTAGTTCGGCGCATCAGAGTTGGGTTCGGCAGATATTTTGTATGCCGAACCTTGATAAATAAGAACAGTTCGGTTTGTACGATTGAATTCTTTATAAGCCAAATAGTCATAGAACTATTTCCGTACCAAATAAATTCCATTGTTCGGATTAAAGAGGATGTGCTAATGAGCCGAACTTCAAAGATCGGCTATCAAATAGTATTGCAAATGAGCCGAACCTAACCCCAAACTATAGTGGAGTCTATTAATGGTGAACATCAATGTCCAAATTAAACTCATTCAAATCAATGAGATATTATCGTTATCTTCAAGAGAATGAAAATACAAAAACAACGCAAAATGAATGAGGCCATTCCGATATCGGACGAAGAAGTTATGGTCAAAATAAAATCTAAAAACTTGAGTGTACAGATATAAGTTCGGCTGATAACTCATCATCACGAGTTAGCCGAACCTGGATCGTACAAATCAAGATTTTCGAAGTGTTTACATAGATAAGTTCGGCTTAAAAGTAATCTAATCGAGTCAGCCGAACCTGACAACCACCTGGGGTAAATTTCATTTGTCAGGTTCGGCCGGGAAAAGTTGGCAAACTGACACTCTTATGGGGCATGTTTGGACGTAAAATTGACTTTTATCTCAAGGAAAAACGGTTTCGGAAGGATTCTAAAGCCTAACTTTGAGAACTCTATATAAGAAAATTCTTAAGAAGAGATATTTCAATCTTTATCATCTCTTTACACCACACTTTATCATTCATATTATGTCCCATATCATAAAAAATACACCGAAGGTCTAAAACGGCATGCATCAATTTTGAGAAGAAAAATCAAGTTAGAGGTTCGCGATCACCACCATATTCATCGTCCCCTCCTCCCCCTCCACCACCATTTTCATCACCACCTCATACTACACCCTTATTTTCATCATTATCATCTTCTTGTTCTACAGGCAAACATCCACCCGTGTCATTTCGTCTTTTCCCTGCATGCAAGTTTTTGGTGCCACCACTTTGAGGTTTGGGAGTTTTTGAATTAGAAGGAGTCACTTCCATTGTTCTCCTTTTAAGCTTCACTTTGAATTTTTCCGGATGGGTGCTAAAACAAATGATACACCTTAATTAATTTTCCAAAATAAATAAATATGACTCTATTAAACAATATGATAAGTCACCTATAAATGGACAAATTTATAAGAAGCTATTATCCATACACAGAGTAAAGTTCGGCACATTCGATATTTATCAAAATGAGCCGAACAATGTGCCGAACAGTGTAAGATGGATTATTCAAGTTCGGCTGATTATCATAAAAAATATTTATAAGCCGAACATGTAGGTTCGGCTGATTCGATATTTAAAACACAACATATTTTTCAGCCGAACTGTTCTTCGTTTGTAGAAAAAAAATAAGTTCGGCTGATGAATGTCAGCCGAACACTACTCTATAACTACCAAAATCGCAAGGAATCATCGATTACATGTCATCAAATCAATGAAATACGAAAGAACAAGCAATGGGTTTGTGGGAAATACCTTTCTATATACAATTTTATGGAATCGAGGTCTATTTCTTGCTCTCCAACACCAATTAATCCACTATCCTCTTCATCTCCATCTTTTCCAAAAATCCTAGATTGAGATGCTACAGAAGCAACACCAGGATTCAACGTCTTACCTCCAGCACGTCGTTTATAACGAGGTGCCATATATGGGTATAATCAAGAGCTTACTCGAAAAATCAAAATTTTAGAATTTGGTAGTTGTTTTTGAAGAAGAAGAGGAGAGAGAAAGGGTTTTGGTTTATAAACTAATTAGTGGGTTAATTAGTGGGAGGGTGGTTAATTAATGGATGGTAATTAGTGGGAGGATTTTAGGATTAGAAATTAATTTAGTGGAAGGGTAATAATGTAATTTAAACTATATAAGGGTATTATAGTAACTTAAGCATCACTAGAACACCCCTTATCATCTTGCATTGGATGGTATAATAAATCTGTATGCCCCAAAATTTTCATGTATGCCCCAAACGAGGGTTCTTGTTTTTTTTTGGTACTCAAACGATGTCAATCGTCTGATTACCAGAGTTTCTCATTCACATTATAAAAGACCCACCACTATTTATGTCTTAGACTGCATTCATAGATGATCTCTGCCAAGGATATGGTAGCCGTTGCTAGATACTGGCATAATTGACAAGAACATGGTAGGAACATAAAATTAGCGACCGAGGGAGACGGTACAAATGAGCTCTGAAGACCCCTGGATTTTGAATTTTAGTTATAATGAGCTTGGTATATTTTAGAAATTCTTCAAAAATAGAAGATAGAGAACAACCCAAATTAAGGGTCTCTCTTCTGCTCTGCATAGCCGTTTTTTCTAAAAAAACTCCTAAATTTTTTCACCTGGTTTTCCTCCATTATCTTTCTCCTTAATTCAGATTTACTCGGTTTTAGTATGAGATTTCAGATCTATTGAGGAAATCTAGGAAATAGTAATTAGTTTGTTTTTCTTTTTTAATAAAAATATCGCATCTAAGCAATATTAGGTTTAGGTTTTTATTTTTGTTTAATTTCAACGGCTATTATATGCCTTATGTTGGTAGGCTTGGGAATGTGTGTAAAATAAGAGAATAAGAAGCCTACATGTTATAACCGCAAGTGCACGGTGTCATGATGTAGTGTGTGCAAGTGCGAGTCGATCCACAGAGACTTGTGTGTGTAAGTTGAAGTTTCCTAAACTATTCTAAACTAAGCAGTGACAGTAAACAAGAATGTGAACTTCAGTGGCAGTGAGCCAAAGGCAGTGATAAAGAAACAAAGGCAGTAAGCCAAAGAACACAGAGTGTAAACACTAAGAATGAAGGTACTAGGGCAGTGAATCCACCACTAACTTATACTAGTTATTCTACTAGTGATCCTAACCTTGTCCTTATAGTTGATAACAGGGGAGATGCAAGTCTTCTGTGTATCTAAGGTAACTCCTATATGAATAAATCAATCACAACAGCTAAGGTATCTTCTCCAAAGCATCAACTGTCTGTTTAAGGCACAGCTGATCAAAGGGTCAAGATGTGTAATGAATCATGAGCTGCAGTTCTACAACACTGGAGTGTTCTAACTACAATGGATGCATGACATTCACTGTGAAAGGCTAGTGTTGAAGCCCTAAGACTGAGTTTCAATTTAAACATTTAAGCACAACAAGATTAATGCCATTAGCATGAATAATAAGTAACAAACTAGAGCTTCTTCTAAACCCTAGCAGATGGAATTAAAACATCATGAACATAATTGACAGTGCAAAAAACTTGAATATAACACAGTTGAGGAACTGGCTAGTCCAGTCCTCTTGGGTGAAGCTCTGGCTAGCCCAGGCATGCCCCATTACAACACGCAGAGACCCCTATTTATACATACAAGCTATAATCAAAGAATCCCCAAATCAGTACCACATCAGCAAAATTAGGGTTTGTAAAAAAATACAATTAAACCCAAAATTGGTTCACCTAACCCACTGATAACAACCCAATCAACCAACCCATACTTCAATTTAGACATACAATCGATTTCCCCAAAAAATCCCCAATGTCAGGAAAATTAGGGTTTGATAAAAAATATTACCTAATCTCTGAAAATGATTATGACTCTTCACCCATGCCTCTATTCCTCTTCCTGCGTCTTCTCTTGTTCTTCCCATGCCCTAATTGCTTTTCTAGCTCATCTATTTCATCAACCCCTAACCTAGGGTTCCTGTGAGAGGAAAAGATCGAGGAATTGATGTTATAGAAAGCTAGAGGAGTAGGGGAAGATTGGGTTTCAGTTGGTAGGAGCCATGTCTTTGGTGAGAGTTGTGGTGGTGGCAGAGGCGGACATGGTAGTGGTTGAGGCGGACATGGTTGTTGCAGAAAGAAGAGGGGAAGAAGAAGGAAAGAGAAGGTCGATGGTGTTATAGCTTAGGGTATGTTTGTTTGGGTATAATAGACCTAGGCGTTAGGGTGTGTGTCGGGGACATCAAGATTTGATGTCTTGCGAAGATGAGCCGTGGGATAATATCTTCTGGAATGGATCTAACGGCGAGATGGAGACAAATCATGAGCGACCGTTGGATGCAAAAATACAACGAAACTGACGGCTCAAGATCGAGTAAGGTGATGTGGTGTTAGACAGGAGCTTCAGACTTTGATGTACTGGCGATGCTGCGACCGTAGGATGCTGAGATGATCCAATCTGACGGCTAGAAAGGGAAACGGGTATGGATATAGGAAATGGATTTGGATGAGGGTTTTGGGCCTTAGGTATGCCAAGCCCATATCTTCTTTAAGAACAATTCTTCCTCTTCAAGCCCACTTCTAGCCCTTTTGGTCTTGTGCACAACATTCTTCGCGGCTTCCTTGTGTAATTCCTCCCGGCTTTTCATCACTTTTCTGCTCTTTTCCGCTCCGCAATTCATCCAAACTTTATTTATTACCTAAAAATGCAAAATCAGTTAATAAAAATATTTATTCTTGAAAACAAAGAAAATACAGAATATTGGATAAAATGTAGAATTAATGCACAAAAGATGAGTTAAATGCCAAGAAAAATATATTGAAATATGCACTTTTTAGGACTCATCAAATACCCCCAAACCTGAATTTTACTTGTCCTCAAGTAAAACAAAACTAAGGAAATCCTACCTATACCACTGTCGCTGGTCTCTCGAATGCATTTAGCATATGCACTAAGTCTTTTAAACCACTAAGTGTCCCTAGTGGACGAGTTGAAGTCTCGTGAAGGTTTGCTTAGAACGTACCTACAAAGTTCTAGGTCAAAATATAAGCTCAGATTCCATCAAATGTGACATGCGCAAGTCAGTTTAAGCTCACAGCAAAATGGAGATGTCAATCTAGCTATCAAAGGCACAATCCTAGCACTGATAACAAATAAAGACATGTGATAAGAGTGTAAAGTGTATCTACACATGTGTAAAGAAAGATCGGATGTTATGACTACTAATCACCAAGAGATAGTTTCTCAGGCTAAGAACCAAGGTCGAAATCTAGCTAGCTGTCCGGACTTTACGAGAATTGTGAATGAGTTGGAGGTATTTCACAATTACTCGCGTTGTACATCAATGGCATGCACCCTTCCTTGCTTACTATAATACAACAAAAGATGACTCTTTACATGACTCTTATTTACATTGACTACTCTCTTTTATTTTTGGAACAAGAGAGGATGGAATTGATAAATACTTGATTTTTTTTTTAAATATTTTTCTGAATATAAACTCTTTTTTTTTTTTTTTTTGTGAATGGAATTTACAACATGGTAACTCTTTTGATACATAGAGACAAAGGAATAAAAATTACATGACACTTAGCAAGAGGTAGCCCTTTTTGATGCACCCAGTTAAATTCGATGGTTGTCTTTCTTAATGTAACCTCCACCTTCTATCCCAACCAACCAAAGAACAAGCTAGTCAAGTTTCGTTCAATATTCTAAAGTGATTGGCAACTAAAACTTCCGATAAAACACCTCAAGGATGAGGCTATACATGTATTGGTAGATCGTGCGCGTGCAAGTTTCTTATCACTATGTGAATTGTGCTAGAATCAGGGGTGCCTAAATATCTAGACTAAGA
>NC_039363.1:10225761-10255258 GCF_003573695.1 Papaver somniferum
TTTGGAATTTTTAAATTTTTTTCAGAAAGAAGGAGTTCTGCTTTTCAATTATGGCATATTATCATGGTATCTACTTTATACCGCCAAACCTAAACTAAACATTGTCCTCAATGTTTCAAAATATAAACAAAATTATAATACAACATATGAAGAGGATCATGTTGAGTAGAGAAAAAGGAAAGAGAATACCCGATTTCGGCGAAAGCAATATTAGAACTCCGTTATTCAAGGCAAGAATCCAACATATGTCAGCCGAGATCATATTGGATTAGCAAAATATATACAAAAGGAACAAAAGGGTTTTAAGAAATTTTATCTACTGGATTATATACAAAAAATTCACCATACACTAACAATCTAAAGAGTTGAGGATCAACCCAAAAGACAAAGTGTGGAGGTTTCAACAGCTTCACACAAATATAACAGGAAATAAACGCAAGTGAAACTGTGAAACAAAATGAGCTACCCCCAAACCTGGATTTTTCAATGGATAAAATTTTGGAAACAAAATCTCGCAGTTTTGGGGGTTCATCATGTACAAGGTCTAACTCAAAGTGAACTGTGCTAGGGACGGGCAAACATGCTAATTCCAACTGTGGTTCCTCAAATGTATTATACTTAGAAGCAAAATAGTCCAAGAGGACTTGGGAAGTACACAGTTCCAAACCTGGATTAGGGACTCTCAGAAAAGTCGGTTTGACAATATGGGTACAAACCAAATCTAGGTTGGGTGGAAGGCCATCAGATTGTGACTTATGTATGACGATAGGCACATCATTATTAATCACATCAACATATCCTAAGTCTTCTACACGTGTCACAACATGCTCACAATCATCAAACAAATTATCAAGTCCACAATCAGAATCATCATCATCAGAAGAATTATTCTCATGCATCATCAAATCAGGAGAAATATCACAATGCGACCTAGGTAGAGAATCAGACACATCCATTATATTTTCATGCATAATAACATTAGTGTCTACAGAAGATTCAACTATTCCTATGTCATGCTCATCTTCACAGAATAATTGTATGAATCCCATGTCAATATCAAAATCATATGAATTACAATGAGTATTAGAAAAAACAACATTCATGAAGGTCGAGGACGAGAAGCCATATGTTATTGAACCAACAGGTTCCACAATATTTTCATGTTCTTCTAACATATCATCGTAATCATCATAATCATCATCATAGTAGCATGCATATTGGTCCTCATTAACAGTGGTGGTGTCATTAGTCGATTCATGTTCCTCTAAATTAGGTTCATATTCAACATCATTTACATGAATGGGACTAGACACTTCATTAGGGACAACATACATTTCCTCATGAATTTCCTCCTTTTGTAGGTGAAGCAAAATATGATCTAAATATGCCTGAATTCGTGATGTAGATCTATCGAAGTTTTGCTCACTGAGTGCTTCTATGGTGGAGTCTAAATTCATGGGAGTACAAAATTCTTCATGTTCAAATTGTGGTGATTGGTACATGTGTGCATGGTCATTAGGGTTTACAAAATATTGATCGCAACCCTCAAAGGTTTGATTATGGTCCCAATGACTACCAGACTCACAATTTATGGACATTTCATACCTTGGATTTTCTCTAGATTGCCTAAAATTATGCAAAATATAACAATTCTCAACAGGGTGGTCTAAACTACCACATGCGGGACATGCATAGATTTCAGGTTGCCTAAGAAAATTAGATGTGACAGATTCCTCATGTGATTGCATTTCTAAAGCTGCGATTCGAGCTTCTAATTGATCGATCGGTGATGATTGTGTGAGTGAGGCACTAGAAAAATGTTCATTTTCACGTTGTGATGAATGATGCATGTGTGAATAGTTATTAGGGTTCATGGATTGAGGCTCGGGACTTTGAAAATGTCCATAATAATTCCTATAACTATTGACACCATGGTCTATGGGAGGTTCATAACGTGGAGTATGTCCATACGCAAGTTCTCTAAGGGATTTGTTGTATTCCCCAACTTTAGACCAAGATCTAGACATCATTTGGCTCAAAAGCTAAGTAACTATGTTACAAATCCCAAAATTTGGTTTTTAATGGGTTTGGATTTTTGGGAAAATTTTGGTTTTTTTAATTGGGAGCAAAAATTTTGGTTTTAGTATTGGGAGCAAGCCCACATTGGTGGGAGAAATTGCTTTGCCAAGGGAAGGTGAACAAGCCCACAATGTGTATGCAAACTGAAGCCCAATGTAGCTTTTGAGATAGCCCAATTGTTGCTTGTTTGGTCTGCGGCCCAGTTGGGCTTTCAAAAGTTCAGTTTTTCTAATTTAAAACTACGGGCCCAAATCAATCTAACACCACAAGCCCACAAGCAATTAAACAAACAAGCCCACAAGAAATTAATTACAAACCCAACAGAAATATGGAAAAAATTATTACAAGCCCACAAATTAAAAATGGAAGCCCACAGGTTGGGTTCTCTTAATGGGTTTAGGCTTACTTGCTTAAGCACAGCCCAGCTGCTCAGTTTGGTTGCAAAAGCCCAGTTGGGCTTTGGATCATCCTAAGCTTTTGTTGAAGCCCAGTTGGGTATTTCAGTTGCAAAGCCCAGTTGAGCTTTGTTCTTTTTCAGCTGCTTGGAATCAGCCCAGTTGGGCTTTGATGGCTCAGTTTAGCACCAGGCAGCAGGGGTTGCAGCAGACTTGGCCTGGCACCAGCAGGAGCACCAGCAGGAGCACAAGTTCTAGCAACAATAGTGCAGCACCAGCTCCACAGCAGCAGTTCAGGCTAGCAGGTCTCAGGAGGGGCAGTTCAGCAGCAACTCAGGGGCAGCCTCAGCAGCAAGAGGCTCTCAGGCACAGCAGCAGCTTCACCAGCACTTGCCTTGGCAGCAGCAGCAGCAGACAGCAAGGGAAGGAAAGACAGCAGCAGCAGCAGGGGACCAGCAACACAGGCTCAGCTCAACAACAGCAACTGTAGCAGCTCAAGGCAAGTTGCACAGCACAGCAGCCTTTGAACAGCAGCACAGCAAGGTACCTGGACAGCTCAAGGAGAAGATTAGTTTCTTGCTAGAAGCTAAGAAGTTCAGCTGCACTACACAGCAGCTACTAAAACAGCAAGTTACACTAAAATGCAAGAATGCAATGCATGATGAGTATGCTAGAATGAAACAATATGCAAAAGAGTATGCAATGATGCAAATGAACTAACATGCAAAAACAGCCAAGAAAAATTCAACACAACACAACCAAGTCCCCGGCAACGGCGCCAAAAACTTGGTAGGCTTGGGAATGTGTGTAAAATAAGAGAATAAGAAGCCTACATGTTATAACCGCAAGTGCACGGTGTCATGATGTAGTGTGTGCAAGTGCGAGTCGATCCACAGAGACTTGTGTGTGTAAGTTGAAGTTTCCTAAACTATTCTAAACTAAGCAGTGACAGTAAACCAGAATGTGAACTTCAGTGGAAACGAGCCAAAGGCAGTGATAAAGAAACAAAGGCAGTAAGCCAAAGAACACAGAGTGTAAACACTAAGAATGAAGGTACTAGGGCAGTGAATCCACCACTAACTTATACTAGTTATTCTACTAGTGATCCTAACCTTGTCCTTATAGTTGACAACAGGGGAGATGCAAGTCTTCTGTGTATCTAAGGTAACTCCTATATGAATAAATCAATCACAACAGCTAAGGTATCTTCTCCAAAGCATCAACTGTCTGTTTAAGGCACAGCTGATCAAAGGGTCAAGATGTGTAATGAATCATGAGCTGCAGTTCTACAACACTGGAGTGTTCTAACTACAATGGATGCATGACATTCACTGTGAAAGGCTAGTGTTGAAGCCCTAAGACTGAGTTTCAATTTAAACATTTAAGCACAACAAGATTAATGCCATTAACATGAATAATAAGTAACAAACTAGAGCTTCATCTAAACCCTAGCAGATGGAATTAAAACATCATGAACATAATTGACAGTGCAAAAAACTTGAAAATAACACAGTTGAGGAACTGGCTAGTCCAGTCCTCTTGGGTGAAGCTCTGGCTAGCCCAGGCATGCCCCATTACAACACGCAGAGACCCCTATTTATACATACAAGCTATAATCAAAGAATCCCCAAATCAGTACCACATCAGCAAATGTAGGGTTTGTAAAAAAACACAATTAAACCCAAAATTGGTTCACCTAACCTACTGATAACAACCCAATCAACCAACCCGTACTTCAATTTAGACATACAATCGATTTCCCCAAAAAATCCCCAATGTCAGAAAAATTAGGGTTTGATAAAAAAATCTTACCTAATCTCTGAAAATGATTATGACTCTTCACCCATGCCTCTATTCCTCTTCCTGCGTCTTCTCTTGTTCTTCCCATGCCCTAATTGCTTTTCTAGCTCATCTATTTCATCAACCCCTAACCTAGGGTTCCTGTGAGAGGAAAAGATCGAGGAATTGATGTTATAGAAAGCTAGAGGAGTAGGGGAAGAGTGGGTTTCAGTTGGTAGGAGCCATGATGTCTTTGGTGAGAGTTGTGGTGGTGGCAGAGGCGGACATGGTAGTGGTTGAGGCGGACATGGTTGTTGCAGAAAGAAGAGAGGAAGAAGAAGGAAAGAGAAGGTCGATGGCGTTATAGATTAGGGTATGTTTGTTTGGGTATAATAGACCTAGGTGTTAGGGTGTGTGTCGGGGACATCAAGATATGATGTCTTGCGAAGATGATCCGTGGGATAATATCTTCTGGAACGGATCTAACGGCGAGATGGAGACAGATCATGAGCGACCGTTGGATGCAAAAATACAACGAAACTGACGGCTCAAGATCGAGTAAGGTGATGTGGTGTTAGACAGGAGCTTCAGACTTTGATGTACTGGCGATGCTGCGACCGTAGGATGCTGAGATGATCCAATCTGACGGCTAGAAAGGGAAACGGGTATGGATATAGGAAATGGATTTGGATGAGGGTTTTGGGCCTTGGGTATGCCAAGCCCATATCTTCTTTAAGAACAATTCTTCCTCTTCAAGCCCACTTCTAGCCCTTTTGGTCTTGTGCACAACATTCTTCGCGGCTTCCTTGTGTAATTCCTCCCGGATTTTCATCACTTTTCTGCTCTTTTCCGCTCCGCAATTCATCCAAACTTTATTTATTACCTAAAAATGCAAAATTAGTTAATAAAAATATTTATTCTTGAAAACAAAGAAAATACAGAATATGGGATAAAATGTAGAATTAATGCACAAAAGATGAGTTAAATGCCAAGAAAAATATATTGAAATATGCATTTTTTTAGGACTCATCATATGTTCTTCTACTACGCTTATATGGCGGTTTATCATAAGCCCCGGGATGGTGGTAAGGATGGGAAGGTGGGTGTTAAAGAAGCTTATCATTATCTTATCTTTTATAAGGATGGTAGTCATGTTGTCAACACCAACCAGAGTTTTTTATAGAAGCTAAAATGTCCCCATAAATTTTTTTGTTTTTTTGGCAGTTGTGCCATAATAAACTTAATGTTAATGAGTGTTTATATCAGAAAGGCATTGGTGCTCATCCAGATTGTAGCAGGTGTGATAATGATATTGAAACTATGAATGATTTGTTCTCTAGTTGCAGTGTAGTTTGGCCTATTTGGAGGAAAATTCTTAATTGGTTAGGATTCATGATCCAACCTGATCTTATGAATCCTACTGTTATTGAGGATCTCCGTAACCTTAAAGGAAAAGTTGGTGGTCTTAGCTGATGTTTTATTCTTCCTTTATTGTTATGAAATATTTGATTAGGAAGGAATAAGGTTATTTTTAAAAACCCAAGTTTAATGCATGTTGGATTCTGGAAACCTCTATCAGAAGCGCCGGAGAACATGTGGTTGTTAACAATGTGATAACCAATCCTAACTGTAATGTGCAGGAGATATTGGTTCCCTGGAACCCACCTATGACTGGATTTTATAAATTGAATTCTAATGGCTCTTCTGATGAGCTTAAAAATGCAGGTACTGGAGAAGTTATTCGGGATGACAGTGGAAGGTTTTCTGCTTGCTATTGTAAGCACATATTTAAGAATGACAACCACAAAGATAAGTTATGGGATGTCCGTGACGGAATGAAGCTGGCTATGGATCTTGGTATTACTAAGTTGGAAGTGGAGAGTGATTCTACATACATTGTTAAATTATGCAACTTGGAGATCAAACCTAGTTGGTATTTCAAAAGCTTAGTAGACGACATATTGGAGATGAAAAAGTCCTTTGAGTTTTTGAGTATCGACCATCACTACAAAGAGTTGAATTTTGAGAGTTCTTAATGATGACTGTCTTGGGAGAGCCTTTCTCCGAACGATTTCGAGTGTAAGTCGTTAGTTGTTTGTTTTCATTTCAGACTATCAGAAAAGAACAATAATAATATTAATAATTTGTGGGAAAAAATGCGTCTGGTTTCTTTGTAATACTAATAGTCAGACTTGTGCACAACTTTTAAAGAAAAAACTAGTGCTTTTCTTTCTTTCTACTAGTGAGACCATATTCTTGAATTTTACGCTTTTAACAACACCAAATTTGACAACGATTATTTTTTTTTTCGTAAATAAAATTTGATATTCGTATTTGTACTCATTAGGAAAATACTTTAAAGAGCTTTCAAATATGTAAATCGTTCAAAAACCCGGTGTGTATTTTTAAAAATATCAAATTTTTAAAAATTTTAATATATTTTTAAAACAATTGCATTTCTGCGAGTATGTAAATATATAAGGTTGAATATGTAAATATTGATTTAATATACATTTTCACCTTTGAATATATATGTAGTAAAGGTTTATATTTAAGGTTATATTAGTACACCAAGCTATTTTATAATTTTGTAACCAATCAAAATACCTCTTTTCTTTATAGAGGGCGGATCTCTTGACAGGGGATGTTTTGACATGGTTTGACAGCCTCATCATAACCGTCGACTGTTAAAACATAGATGGTATAGATTTCTCCATATTGGTATGGTAATCCGGGTTTACCCGATGTCCACAACTAAATTAGTTGTTTTTCCTTTCGTTCTCTTTTATATTATCCACGAGTCTTTTCCTATTCTTTCTTTGCACCCAGATGATTTGGGATCTACAGTTGATGCAGATAGATTAAGGTTGTGATCAATACCAAAATCTGATTTCGCAAACGTTTAAATTACTAAATTTAAAATAGTTTTGGTACTGATAAATCTGTCGTGAAAGTCCTGCTTATTCAACTTCTTCTTTTATGATATGCATACCATTGGATCAAAGAGTTTTTACACCAACCAACAAAGATCCAATTTAAGAAGTTATGTTTATTTAGGAAGACCAGTATGATTAGAGAGTTACCAGTTTCATGAAATGATGATAAGTTTTGAATATTTATACAACCATATTAATTCAACCCATCTTCCGGGAATCAAAATTCATGTTAATCTGGTGTGGTTCAGACTTATATTTGTTCAATTAGTGTAACTAATCCAATTTTAATTCTTAAAGATCTTCATTCAACTATAAATCGTTTTTACTGTGGATAGAACAATGAGGATTCAACATTTACAGGGGTGTATTGGATCCGGATTTATTTGGATAACTAAATATCCTCAAAACTTAACTAAATATCCTCAAAACTTGGATCCGTATTTATTTGGATAGCTAAATATCCTCAAAACTCCGAGGTATTCAATTAGGATTATTTCAGATTCCTTAAATATCCTGGGTATTCAATTAGGATTATTTTAGATTCTTTAAATATCCTAGGTATTTTAGGATCGGATATCTTTGGTTTGTAAATGATTCAAGATATATTAGGATTTTATAGGATACGTTTAGGCAAAATATATATAAAATTATTCTCTACCAATCTCGACCAAGACCATGAGATTTTCATGGATACTCACGGTAGTAATATATTGACATATATTCATATATATATATATATGCGAGTGTTTTTTCTTCATGACCGTAAACAAAATGGATCCTCCATATCTCTAGCAAGCAAGACAATGTACACAAGACGTATGTATTTCTCAAATTCAAGATCATTTTTGTTCATGTTTGATTATCATAACTTGCTAAAATAAGTTAGGGGTAATTTGCATTACCTCTCCCGACGAAGATTATAATTTGAGTTACCTCCCCTACAGAAACAATATTAGCAAAACCTCCCCTCGTTAGGAATTCTGTCCATTCAAAATTAGTTGACTCAACAAAGTGTCCGCGTGGCTAAATTATGCACGTGCAGTGCACCTGTTTCTCATCAATATAAATACTCATTCTTAACACCCTAAAATACCCTTTGCATAAAAAAAACAGGACCACCATTGGTATACCTTCTTCCCTCCAGGTACCAACTCCATTTTGTTCTCTGTAAGTATAATTGAAGTAATCCAATAAACCAAACTAACTCCTCTTTAATTCTACATCATTCACTCATTTTGTCTTCTCCAGCACACAACAAATTAGACAACATCGTTCATCCTCTTTAAAATCCCTAAATCTCATCCAGCTTGCCCTAATTTCAAAATTGATAAGAAATTATTGCTGATTTTTGAAATTAAAGTCGTGGGTTTAGGTAATTTTTGTTTTAGATGACGGGTATGGGAAGAATCAGACGAAGGGTTTGATTAAGTTGTAGTCTAAGTTTTGTGAAACCTAAAACCCTAACTTCAAATATTCATTCAGGGAACAAAATGGGAAGATCCGTTTTGGATTGATGGTGATGCTGAACTCGGTGATTAGAACAGAGAATGATGAGATTTTATCTCCTTCAAATATGAAAGGGGAGAAGAGATTGAATACGAGCAGTGATGATCCCTGCTGCCGTTGATTTATCCTCACGATGTCGGTGATTCGAGCTGCTATTGTTGACGAGAATAATGCGTGGGAATTGAAGAGAACAATGATTAATGGTTGCTTCCGGTTTTGGTGATGGAGCGTAGCTGTTAATGATGCTCTGTTCTCGAACTCAGATAGAGTAATGAAGCTGTGATGGTGGTTCTCAGTAATTTAGGTATGGACGGAACAGGAGAAGAAGCTTGGTCACTGGTGAGACCCGTCTAACTTCTGCTTTCACGTGCAGTAATGGAAAGTGAGATTATTAATCTGGTTTAGGAGAATTAAGGTATGGAATTTGTGTTTGGATTTTGATTTGTTCCTTCTATTAGTCAATCAACCAATTTCAATGTTGTTGTGGTTGCGAATTTGATCGAGTCATAAAGCTAAAATTGGGTCTTCAAACAGTTGTGAATTTGATCGATGAACTTCTCTTGCTCTCGGTGATTGATTGATGAGGATGTTGTAGGTAAAATTAAGAAAATATCTCGTGTTGAAGATGAGGGTATTTTGGGTACCTGAGTACCCCGTTTCTGGTTTCATCCACCTGTATATAGCTGGTGACTCAGCTAACCGACCTTTGGACAGAATCCTAACGAGGGGAGGTTTCACTAATTTGATCTCTGTAGGGGAGGTAACTCAAATTATGATCTTCACCAGGGGAGGTAACGCAAATTACCCCAATAAGTTATTACGGAAAATGAATTTTCTTCTTTCTTTAATTACTAATGTGATGTATGTACAAGATGATCATCACTTTTGCAAGTGATTCTGATATGATGGCAACAGACCCATTTGCTAATGTGATTGATCGGGTATTCGTCGCCATTATTTTGATGAACTTTTTGTTTTTTCTTTGTTTCAGGAACAAGAGACAGATTTGGATCAAACTATTCAAAGTCAACAACGTCAACGTGCAGATGCAAATAAATAGCGATCAACTATCGCTGCTGAAATGTGGAAAGATGAAACCGGTGAAGGAAATAATAATGAATCATGAGGTTATTTTACTTACATGGATGAACTTTAGATTATAATTAATTAACAGTAATAAGGATTTTATTTATTTATTTTGGTATGTTGAACTTTTTTTAGTTATTAATTGCTCATTTTTCTTAAGATATTTGGTGTTAGAAATTTATTTCAATCTTTATAAATCTAAATTAATCTAAGTTACAATCCATTATAATCTGAAAATATATATCCTTAAGAATCTAAAAAATTCATTAAGAAACCATACATATTCACCAGATTCAAGTAAAACTTATATCCATATAAATCCAAATAAATCAGGATCCAAAACACCCTTGTTAATAGGCTATAACCCTAGATACTTAAATTCATACGTTCTTATTGTTCCTTACATTTATGGAATATGAAAAAGAACTAATTCCAAATTAAGTGCAAAACAATTGACTTGTCTTTTACTTCATTTAGAAGGAAGAAAACTTGTTACATTATATTGTACCTCGACTTCTAGAGAGGAAGAAAACTTGAGATTAAAACGTATCAAGTCATGTCGGGTAAATCCAGATTACCATACTAATATGGAAGAACCTAGACCATCTATGTTTTAACAGTCAAGGTTATGATGAGGCTGGCAAACCATGTCAAAACATCCTCTGTCAAGGGACCCGTCCTCTTCTTTATATTAGTAGGATTACATGTTTAAAGTGAAAAATTGTTAGATCCACGGCTAAAAAGTTCCGTCTCCTTGTACATACAATCTCTTTCTACGTGTAATTTTGGATTAAAGTGATTTTTTTTTAAAATGCAAGCAAAACATTGTTATAACTAAGACCCACCCACAAAAGACTACGCCGATTACGGTAAGCGATCTACTCCTAAACTTGTGAATAATTCCTTAGATATCACCTCATTAATGTTGTCGAGTGGTACCATTAAACATGTATCCACTTTTCAGGTTACGGATAAACTAACCGTTGGTGGTATATTATAGAATTGTTATATTCCCATCTGAACTTCATTTATCTTTTAGTTCTCCCCAACTTCTTAAAACTGTGAATGATAGAGATTTAAGAAAATAAATGTCGACTAGTTTACATATTTGTCTACATTAGTTGTATAAGTAGGGAATAAATGCATATGCTTAGGTTGGACAGATCCATAGACTTTTACCTTACATGAATTATGCATCAAACTAAATTTATAAACAATTATCATGTTGTTGTTTTCTTTGGGATGGATAGATCATGTATAGTTATCATGTTCAGCACCAACTCACGATAACTTTGCAGTCGTTATTAATAGATTTTGAATATAGACAATCCAAAACCGTATGTCTTAGATAAAAAAACGATGAATTTCGGAAATAATGGGTTCCAAACAAATGCATGAACCCAAAAAAAAAGGTATTGAAGTAAAAAAATTTATTTTTATTTTTTTTCGTTAGGAACAGTTAGGAAAGATTCTGAAAAAGCGAGGGTCTAACAACCACACCCAATATTTAGTTCGGAAATCAGTATAGAATAACTCCAATATAATCCCAAGAGAATCAACTAGACAGTCAGACTCAATCAAGGAAAGACATCCAAGAGATATCTCTTTCTCAAATAAATCATCAAATCAACAGGAATGAATCCGTGAACTGATTGATATGAGAATAACTTGAATAGTACCAAAGACCAATGTTCAAGTGTCAATCAATTTATATCAACAACCAAAGATTGTATTTACCAATTGATTAAACTATGCACAACCTGTGATACTTCAATTATATAAAAAAATATAATGCGGAAAAGAAATAACACATACACCTGAAGTTTTGTTAGCGAGGAAATCGCAAATGAAGAAAAACCCCGGGACCTAGTCCAGTTTTGAACACCACACTGAATTAAGCCTTTACAGACACTAGCCTACTACAAGTTAACTTCGGACTGGAATGTAGTTGAGCCCTAAACAAGTCTCACACTAATCAAGGTACACTCGCGTTCCTTACGCCTTTAGAACCACGCTGGATTCTACGCACTTGATTCCCTTAGCTGATCTCACACAACTAAGAGTTTCTACGACCCAAAGTCGAATACTTATAAACAAATTTGTCTCCCATAAATAAGTATATTCTGATAGATAAATATGTCTCTCACAGAAGTACCTACGAAGTTTTTATTCCGTATTTTGATAAATCAAGGTGAACAGGAACCAATTAATAATCCGGTTTTATACTCTCGAAGAGCAGCCTAGAAATATCAATCACCTCACAATAACTTAACTACATGGTAGTAGAAAAAGTTATTGTGGAATCACAAAGAATGAGATGAAGAGCTTTGTGATTACTTTTTATATCTTACCTATCGGAGACAAATCTCGAGCAAATCTTAGAGAAGATGGTACTCAATACGATAGAACAAGTAAGATCAGAACATGGAACTACAGAGAAAATAGTTGGGTATGGCTTCACGAGTCCCAAATGAAGTCTTCAAGTCGTTAACCTATAATGATTTTGGAAAAACCTAGGTTAGAGGAGAATCGTCTCTAGTCGCAACTAGGACATATGAAGGTTTTCCAGTTACTAGATTTCTCCCTTATATAATGTTTCAAATCAGGGTTTGCTTAAAATCAAAGCTAGGTTAGCTTATAAACAAAGCATTCAATATTCACCGTTAGATGAAAACAAACAAGATACCCACTGTTAGATGAACTTTGAATCTGATTCACATAAACAAGATACACACTCAGGTTAGGTGAAACCGTAACCGAACCATGTACAAGGACTATGTTCAACATGGTTAGCCGAAACTATCCGGTTTGAACTTAAAAGCTTAATCTTTATTTTCATCAACACATAAGACATTAACTCTGAGTCACAAACATGTGATCAAATAAGTCTAGTGTTATTAGAGAATTGATTAAATGCTAATTATCTCGTAGAAATAATTTAAATGCACTTGAAAATATAATCGACATAGTCATTAGGTGTACAAGGTACAAATACCATTGTTGTTCGTGAGTCGGTTCGGCCTCAATAGCATACCGGTTTGTAAACATTTAACCAAACCAAGTTCCAGAATTAACCGAATTTTTTAAATTTGCGTACCGGTTTGGAAACCTTAAGACTGTCACTCGTTTCGGAGTTCACAAAAATAAATCAGCTTGCGTACCGGTTTGGAAACACATATACGAGTTCAGGAAGGCAGAACTGTTTTAGTTTGCATATCACCCGAGTTTAGTGATTGTTTTTCGTTTGGGTTTAGAGTTATCGTACCATCCAATACAGAAAATTGAAAACCATAACTATGTCAGCTAACACCAAATCCGCAAGACAAATATACTTGGGTTTGAAATCTTTAGATTTTGATGTTTTCAATACAAGCCACCACTAAACAATTCCCTCTCTTCACCTCTTTCAAATCTCTCTAGATCCTCCACTATCTTCTTTGTTTATTTTTCCCTCAAGCAAATCATCTCACCAACCTTTTTCAAAAGGAACAATCACCCATAGTCCAAATCATTCTCAAAACCAGCATACCCACGTATCCATATCGTCTAGTCACTCATCTCTACCAACACCATAAGCTTCACAACATCTGCATATGCACATTGCTCCGGTGAAATAATAAATGAGATTACTACATTCAATCTGGCAGCAAGGACCTTTAAAACAATCTTTTAGACATTAATAAACAGACTAATGGTTTTCTCCAATGTCTCATTATATGCAAAATGAAGTCTAAAGATAAACAATAATTGTTGTTTTGCGGATTCAAAGAAGTCTTTTTTACTCAGTCAAGTTGGAAATGAAATTATGCACACAGTTTAGAACTTAGACGGTTATCATTTATAGGTGTGCACGATAACGGTATGAACAAATCATGAAGGTTATAATGGTATTCATGCATTAATTGTAAGGTTTCCTTTGTTGGAGTACTTTTATCATGTTTTGGCACCATTTCATACTTCTTTTTGTTATGGGGCATGAATAAACTTTCGTCCATATTTCTAAAATGATGACATATATTACTACATTACAACCAATGGCGGAGCTAATGTGAAGCAAGGGTGTGCACTTGCGAACCCTTGCTTTTCAAAAACTCTACTACGACGCTTAATTCTCCAACTCCAACGAAAATCTTAGACGTGATTTGCATCCCCTAAAGCTCAGCTGGGCCAACTTTCTTACAAATAAATTTTCAACCACCATTTGGGGCATACAAGAAAATTTTGGGGCATATTGAATAAGACAAAAACAAGGTTGGAAATAGTGTTTTTAGGATATTCCTTATCCAACCTCTTTTTATAAATGCCAAAATACCCCTGAATGATTAGTGTTAATTTAATTGATTAGTTGTTAATGATTGTAATTAGGATTAGAGTTTAATTTAGGATAATAATTTTTTTTTAAACAGATTGAGTGAGTAGAAAAAAAAAGAAGAAGAAGAAGAGGAGGAGGAGGAGGAGGAAGTTTGAGATTTTTGTGATTGTTGATAGATGTGTGATCCAAATTCGAGTGAGGAAGGTGAATCTTCATCACGTAAACCTAAGAAAATACATATCAATTACGATGGAGATCCGGAGATGGGTTATATGTTGGATTATGAAAATGATTTTACCCAAACTCAATCTCAAATTCAACTTTTTTCTCAAGCTCAAGATGATGACTTTTTTGAGCCAAATCCCGAAGATGAGTACATGGATGAGGAACCCGATGCTAATAATACACAAGTATGGTTGTAGACGTTGTTTAATGTCCATTTTATAGCTTGAATTCACCAAAAGTTTTGATTTTTGTATGTAGTTCGGCGCAACAGAGTTAGGTTCGGCAGATAGGTTGTATGCCGAACCTTGATAACTAAGAACAGTTCGGTTTGTGCGATTGAAATATTTATAAGCCGGACTGTCATTAAATTATTTTCACGCCAAATAATTTCCGTGATTCGGCTTGAATAGGATGTGCTAATATAAGCCGAACCATATACAAAATTTTTTTTATGAGTTACAGTGTAATGTTCAAATCACACGTCATACAGCCGAACATATTGTTATTGTTTTGATAAAACACAAGTCTAATGGTTCGGTTTATAATATTAGTCCCCATTTAGCAGAACGCATCTATGACAAGTAGTTCGGCTTTTCAAGTCAAACACGAATTAGCCGAACTTCAAAGATCGGCTTTCAAAGAGTATTGCGAATAAGCCGAACCTAACCCCAAACGAAAGTGAAGTCTACTAATGGAGAACGTCAAGGTCCAAATTAAACTCATTCAAATCAATGAGATGATATCGTTACCTTCAAGAGAATGAAAAGAAGAAATAACGCAAAAAGAATGAGGCCATTCCGACATCGGACGAAGAAGTTATGGCCAAAATAAAATCTAAAAACTTGAGTGTACAGAGATAAATTCAGATGATAAATCATCATCACGAGTTAGCCGAACCTGGAGCCTACAAATCAAGATTTTCGAAGCGCGCAGAGAGATAAGTTCGGCTTAAAGGTAATCTAATCGAGTAAGCCGAACCTGACAACCACCTGGGATAAATTTCACTTGTCAGGTTCGGCCGGAAAAGGTTGGCAAGGTATTATCCTAACCTAACACTTTCTGGGACATGTTTGGACGCAAAATTGATTTTTATCTCAAGGAGAAACAGTTTCGGAAGGATTTTAAAGCCTAACTTTGAGAGCTCTATATAAGAAAATCCTTAAGAAGAGATCTTTCAATCTTTATCATCTCTTTACACCACATTTTATCACTCACATTATCTTCCACATCATAAAAAATACATCCAAAGCTCTAAAACAACATGCATCAATTTTGAGAAGAAAAATCAAGCTAGAGGTTCGCGATCACCACCATATTCATCATCCCCTCCACCCCCTCTACCACCATCTTCATCATCACCTCATACTACACCCTTTTTTTCATCGTTATCATCCTCTTGTTCTACATGCAAACATCCACCCGTGTCATTTCCCCTTTTCGTTGCATGCAAGTTTTTGGTGCCACCAGGTGTCACCACCTCGAGGTTTGGGAGTTTTTGAATTAGAAGGAGTCACTTCCATTATTCTCCTTTTAAGCTTCTCTTTGAATTTTCCCGGATGGGTGCTAAAACAAATGATACACCTTAATTAATTTTCTAAAATCAATAAATATGGCTCTACTAAACAATGTGATAAGTCAACTATAAATGGACAAGTTTATAGGAAGCTATTAGCCATACACAGAGTCAAGTTCGGCACATTCGATATTTATCAAAATGAGCCGAACAATGTGCCAAACAATTTAAGTAATTGTATCCAAGTTCAGTTGATTAGCATAAAAAACATTATAAGCCGAACTTACGGGTTCGGCTCATTCGATATTCAAAAAATTTCAGCCGAACCGTTCTTCGTCTGTAGAAAAAAATTTAAGTTCGTCTACTAAATTTCAGCCGGACACTACTCTGGAACTACCAAAACCAAGAGGAATCATCGATTGCATGTCATGAAATCAAGTTCAATACGAAAAACTAAGCAATGGGTTTGTGGAAAATACCTTTCTATGTGCAATTTTATGGAATCAGGGTCTATTTCTCGCTCTCCAACACCAATCAATCAACTATCCTCTTCATCTCTATCTTTTCCAAAAACCCTATATTGAGATGCTACAGAAGCAACACTAGGATTCGGCACCGTATTTCTTGGGCATCGTTTAACACGAGGTGTCATGTATGTGTTTAATCGAGAACTTAATCGAACAAACAAATTTTCAGAAATTTTGGAGAAGAAGATGAGAAGAAGAGGGAGAGAGAAGGGTTTTTGGTTTTTAAAACTTTCAAAAAATAATAAATCTTAAGTAACAGTTTTAGGATTAATTAGTGGGTTAATTAGTGGTTAACGGTTAATTAATGTGAAGGTAGTTAATTAGGGGATGGGTTAATTAGTGGGAGAGTTTTAGGATTAGAATTTAATTAAGTGGAAGGATAGTAATGTAATTTAAACTATGTAAGGGTATTACAGTAACTTAAGCATCACTAGGACACCCCTTAACATCTTGCATTGGACGGCATAATAAATCAGTATGCCCCAAAATTTTCATGTACGCCCCAAATGAGGGTTCTAACTTTAAAAAAAGAATTGTTTTCTAATCTTCCATACTCGTCGAGAGACAAAGTCAGAAGAAACCCAAAAATCTTTTGAAAAACAAAACTTTGTTCGCAGTATTAGCAATGAAAGGATTATTACATGATTCCAAAGTATGACAATACGTCGCGGGTATTGTTGAATACAATAAGAGTTGGTTTTTGTTTTGTAAGCATATAACCGTTTTTGGGTAATTATAATGCATATAAGATATTTTTTGGATGTATCAAAAACTAGTAGGCATTGTAATATATAATCTATTATGTGTAATGGAAAAAAAAAACTAGCTACATTTTTTGTTTAGATTCACGGTTAATAATAATAATGACAAGGAGCAACGTATCTAATTACAAAAAGTTGGAAGGCAGTCGAGCGACAAGCTGAGCTTTTATATCTTTCTTAATAAAAATTCCTAGTCTACGTGATAGAGAACTTCCTATTTTAAAGTTAGCTTCATGACTAACCATAGGTCCACAATATTCTCACCAAGCTCGCTAAAAATAGTGAAAGCAAGAATACCAAAATCATATATGTTGTGTATTATTCTGTTTGCTACGCCTGTCTTGAAATCCTGGATTCGCCTGCAGTAAAAATAACTTTTGTTAGTCAACCTTACTATTTTTGGAGTGCACTATAAAGAAATTATTATCCAGTATAGTTTAGGATTCTGGTTCCTTTGTGTGTCCTTTCTTTTTGAAGAAAGGTTTAAAACTATTCCAAATTGAAGAAAGGAGTAGACACTCTGAAGAACGAAGCTGGTGCAGCCGTGCAGGCATGCTATAAGGCTTTGTCAATTTAATGCAAATAAAAAAAAAACATATATCAAATGCAATTACCGCCACCCTTTTCGATTCATAGTCCAAGTTTTCTCGTCTTTTTGAATCAACAAAATTGTATTTTTCGTTGTTCCGCACCTTGTTTCCGATCAATGAGTTACCTTAATTTCTTGATTGACCAATGAAAGTGAAAAAACATAGATACATTAGACAAAGATGTAAACCGACTCGATTTCTAATATGCAATAGGTTACACTAAGACGAGAGAATTCATAAAACATGTGGTGAATCAAAGATAAAGATTGCTTATTGAACAATGAACACTGATGCTGCAACGTTGAAGTGGGTCTTTATTCCAGCTGTAGAAGCCCAATTGAAAAAACACACTTTTTTTTATCTTATAAGTCATCCCAACTTCATTGGTGGAACGACTGGCTAGCATTAACAGCGCGTTCGTTTGAAGATTTTCAAATCCGGAGAATTGGATTATGGGGTAATCCAATTCCTATAATTGAATTCCAAGAAACAGATTCCTTAATTGAAAGAAAATTGTTTGGTTGGGAAAATTGGATTGCAAGGTAATCCATATCTATAATATTACTCAAATATCCTTGATAATTTAAATTCAGATACCTAAAAAACTAGTTCAGGAAACCAAATTTCAAAAATTCAAAATCCAAAACTGGACATTTGAGTTACTTGACAAATAGAGAAGAAAAGATAGTATTGAAGTTAAAAAAAAACGTATTGAGGTACAGAGAGGTGATAAATCACGTCTCTAAATCCCCAAATCCTAACTGTAATTGCAAACCATAATTCGCCATGTCGAGAGATATGAAAATTGTAGAGGTGATAAAGCGCGTTCGTTTGAAGATTTTCAAATCCGGAGAATTGGATTATGGGGTAATCCAATTCCTATAATTGAATTCCAAGAAACAGATTCCTTAATTGAAAGAAAATTGTTTGGTTGGGAAAATTGGATTGCAAGGTATCCATATCTATAATATTACTCAAATATCCTTGATAATTGAAATTCAGATACCTAAAAAACTAGTTCAGGAAACAAAATTTCAAAAATTCAAAATCTAAAACTGGACATTTGAGTTACTTGACAAATAGAGAAGAAAAGATAGTATTGAAGTTAAAAAAAACGTATTGAGGTACAGAGAGGTGATAAATCACGTCTCTAAATCCCCAAATCCTAACTGTAATTGCAAACCCTAATTCGCCATGTCGAGAGATATGACAATTGTAGAGAAGATGACTATAAATAAGAAGAAGAAAACGAGGATGACACAGGTTATCTACGAAATTTCTATGGAAGATCCATCTCTCTGGTTTTCTATTTACTCTCACTTTGAAACTGTGAAGAAAAAATAAGATAAATCGGCGGAGTTTTTTAGTGGGGGTTAATAAAGTCATTTTATACCAATTACCCGTAATTGGATTACATTGCATCGGTCTATGAATGAAATGGAAAAAGACGATTCGGAGGGAATCGGATTTCCGTGGAAGGTGATTTCGAGATTTTGAGGTATGATCGGTACCTCCTAATCCAAGTGTCCTTTTATCCTCGGGGAAATCCTTAAATATCTCAGGATTAATGCATTTGACAGGCATCACCAGAGGCAGTATGTTATTTGGGCATCTGAACTTCATCTCTCTTTTAGTTTGCTCCAACTTCTTAAAATTTGTGGATGGTAATTGAGATTAAAGATAATAATTTTTTTCTAGTTTATATGCAATTGTCTGTTCCAGTTGCCTAAGGATGTAAGTAGACCATCAGTGTTGATCATCATCTATCTTGAAAAACATCATCAAACGACATAGGCACTGAAACTGCCAAGGCACAGCTGAGACTGGTTTCAATCGACACCAAAGAGGAATATAATTCATTGATCTTCATTTCTTTACAACTACAGTACCATGGAGAAACTGGATAAAGTCATAGCAATGAATCCCAAGGTTCCTAATACATGTTGTTGTTGTCTAAAGTCGTGGATGCAATAACTTATGACGACACGGGAGTCCAATACCTATCATATCCTTGCAAACACAAACCGTATTCTCGTCATCATAAGTTTTGATATAACTTCAATTGTTTCATCATGCGATTTATTGCCCATCTTGAAACTTTATGAACAACTCCCTTTAGAAGCAATTTTTCCTTAATATGTTCCATCGGGACTTGGTGTACACTAAATTGCATACATTTCCTAATCTTTACGAGATCACGATTGGTGAATTCATGGATTGCTTCTTGGATCGACACAACTCCATTTTGACTACCAATTATTATTTTCTTTAGTCGACCATGAGACCCCTCCGCAATGCTTGTCGCCTCGTTCTTGAAGTTACGATATTCATATGTCCATGCAAACACAAACCTCTCCTTAATCGTTAACCATTGTTTTTTACAATACTCAACCGGTTTTGGGTAGTCCGTGCCGTATTCATCCTCAAATTTCTTCAAGTTACATTCGTAAATTGCCCCGGTCATCGACCAAACGATTTTGTCCCATGCTTTCATGAACATTTTCCAAATAATTCCATCCTCCTTCCACTTTTCTTCAAATAACCTATCATCTTCATTACGTTCTTCCACGGTTAATTTACTAATGCGCTCATCCTCTTCCTTTGACCTCTTGGTACCCTTCCTTGGTCTTTTAGCTTGGAAATGATGATGGAAATTGGTTTTGAGATTGCATTGAATGTGCGACGTACATTGCAATTTTGGGGCTTCCGGAAACACTACCTCTATTGCATGCATTAAGGCTTGATCGTTATCCATTACAATAACCCTTGGAAAATTATCACCGTTATAAATGGACCTCAACGTCTCCAACATCAAAATGAAACTCACATTGTTCTCATAATCCATTAAACCCCATGCAATCGTACACGTGTTTTTGTCCGAAGTATGGCAAGCAATGTTCAACAACGGCATGTTATACTTGTTTATCTTATAAGTAGCATCTATCAACAAAATTTGATGAAAGCATTGAGCCAATTGGATCATTTCGGGATGTGCCAAGAAAATACGAACCACTATACCATCCTTTTCTTCCCTTCTCAAGGTGTAGCCGTGTAACTACACTAACCACTCCGATTGTTGCATGATCGTATACCATCTCATTCAGTCCTTTTGATCGTAGTTAGGGCCGACTTAATTGTAGACAAAGAATACAAGTTGTCGGGGTCGTCCGCCTTTATTTTACTTAAGATCGCACTCGCTTTTTGGATCCGCATAGACCTCACCGTCTGCATTTGATGTGGTTTTAACTTGGCAACCATTACATGTCCAATTAAATCCAACGGATCATCATGGTTGTGTCAACCGTTATCAACTTTATACATTTTATACTCTTTACCTTTAATACCATCGGGCTTATAGAAGACAATCTTAAATGGGCATCCTATCTTCTTGGTATTGCTTCGGTATTTCCTATTCGTCTTCGGTACGTACTTACTATTCTTTCCCTCGTGACTCTTTCCCGTCCCACCTCGCTCACAAATCATTTCAAATCGAGTGTCACTAACATGATTATTTTGAACTACCACGCACATGTTATCTTTTGCCTTGTTCATAAGCCATTCCTTTGCCTCCTTCTTACTTCCAAATGTCTAAACGTGCATAAAATAAAACAAATCTAATAAGCATAACCATTTAACATATAAATTTTGAAAAAAAAAAGTAGTAATGAGTATACCAAATCGTTTGCATAGTATAGGGAAGTGTCGGGCCTCAAATAGAAATCATCAACAAACTCTTCAACGGCCTGCATATGAAAGCAACAAATTATTATACAATAATCGGAGGTTATTAAATAAGTCAAACTGCCGAATATACTATATTCGGAATCCTATCGGTTACCCAAAACACCCGATTTATGCAAATGAATGTACACAGTTTACTAAGTACAAAAAATGATATAATCGGAATCTAAAATATATAGTAAAACAGCTGAATATAAATAACCGGGAGATAACTTTAACCGATAAACATCCGATTTTCAAGTTTTCGGAAAATTTTTTTGAGGCTACTGTTTTATGCGGCAGTCAAATAATGTTAAACTATTACCGATTGTAAAGGATAAAAATACTGAGTTTTGAAATTTTTTGAGGAATTCGTTTTTGGGGCCATTCGGAGGTAAATAACTCGACATAACTACCGAATGTAGATTTTTTAGGAAAACCAGTTTGGGGTTTTTTCTCATATTCGGCAGTAAACTATTATCTTGGAACTACCGAATATACATATTTGGTACTCAGTGTGTTATATTCGTAAGTTTATTCGAGAAATTATCTACCGAATCTGGGTAGTTCATGGAATTCAATGCATGCAATAATCGGTTTTTCTTGTTTACAAAAGCACACAAACACATGCAAATCGAGTATTTGAGTTTCTTAACACAATATCTGTGTTTTACATGCATCGTTAGCTTCAATATCATGCGATTCTCCATTTTCTTCCATGAAAGGGTCGTCTAGGTTTTCCTCTCCACAAAAGTTTGGATCATTCAACATATACCCCAAACCGTCTTCGCCATGATTCTCACCTTCTTCTTCATATCCATCCATTTTTGTAGTGATAAAATGGGTTTTCCCTTTTTTCCTTCACCTTCTTCTCTATAACTCTAACAACTCAAAAATGAAAAAGAAATGGAAAAAATGAAACAGAAATCATTATAATACTGCACCGACTACAATCAGAAGTCTGGGTAAATTTTTGTCTTCCGATTGAAATCGGAGGATAAAAATGTTATCATATCCTCCGAATATATAAGGGTAATTTTGCCATTAGGAATTACGCGAGATAAGGACTGACTACATTTTCCCTTTGGGTGACCTTTTTTGTTTTATTGTTGGCCCCTAAATCCTTTTGAGTGGCCCCTAAAAACGCGAGGTAAAACTATTCCAAATTGAAGAAAGGAGTAGACACTCTGAAGAACGAAGCTGGTGCAGCCGTGCAGGCATGCTATAAGGCTTTGTCAATTTAATGCAAATAAAAAAAAAATCTATCAAATGCAATTACCGCCAGCCTTTTCGATTCATAGTCTAAGTTTTCTCGTCTTTTTGAATCAACAAAATTGTATTTTTCGTTGTTCCGCACCTTCTTTCCAATCAATGAGGTACCTTAATTTCTTGATTGACCAATGAATGTGAAAAACATAGATACATTAGACAAAGATGTAAACCGACTCGATTTCTAATATGCAATAGATTACACTAAGACGAGAGAATTCATAAAACATGCGGTGAATCAAAGAAATAAAGATTGCTTATTAAACAAGGGAAAATTAGGGGAGACCCAAAAAAAATAATATTATCATTGTCAAGCCCATAATTAATTTTAGGTACCATGACACCCATAATTATTTCCGTGACACCCATATTTATATGAAATCTTTAAAAATATATGCATGACGGATTATGCATCCGCATGACAGGTTATGCATCGGGGGTATAATTGGCAACGTAACTTGGATATAACATATCTAAAAATTCGCGCCTTGGAATTTTACAAATTTTATATCGTTGGGAATCTTTTTAAGAGAACTACGCAACGAGTACAAACAAGAATATAAAATTTTTGTTTTTCACGAAAAAATCGGAGGTGATCATCATTTTATGCAAAATTTTCGAAAACTTGATACATAAACATTATGCAGCCACAAAAAAAGATGCATAACACATTCTGCAGACGCATAACGAATTATGCAACCATTTTCTCCACTGCATAACAAATTATGCATTTGGATAACAAAGTTATGCATCTATAACAAGTTATCTAACCATTGTTTTGGTTGATTTTAGTGCGTACATAAAAAAGATTGATGCATAATGCAGTATGCATCCATATTTACGGATGCATATCAGGTTATACATCTATTTTCTCGATGCATAAAAGATTGTGCAACAATTTTCTCGATGCCTAACGCATTATACAATCATATTTTCGGATGCATAACAGGTTATGCATCCATTTTCTCGAATGCATAACATGTTATGCATATATTATTATAAGTCCATAACGTGTTATGCAACCTTCTTTTTGTTGGTTTCAATACTAACAAAAAGTAGCTGCATAACGTGTTATGCAGCCATTATCTGTATTGCATAACAAGTTATGCAAAAAAAAAAAAAGGTTGCATAACTTGTCATCCACCTACAATAATAGCTGCATTACGTGTTATGCAACCATTTTCGGGACTGCATAACAAATTATGCAACATATTTTTTTAGATGCATAACACCTGCAGCACAACTTTTTTTCGATCTCCAACCACTGTTAACAGCATCTCAACTTCCTTCCCAACATCTTCCAGCATTAAGACCATAACTAACCGACTAACCAATTCAATCAAATTAATCAAAACTCCCTCTAATCCAAATTCTAAGTACGTTCATACAAGATTTAAACATAAGCAACATTTAATCCATATGAACAATTACAACATTCGGTAAGCAAATAAAGAATTAAACAAACATGTTATGTAATAGGGCCTCTGCCATCCCGTTTAATCAACATACACAACATAATGATTGGTTGATTTCATTTTAGAAAACATAATTATGTCATGAGAACACAAGCCAATAAACCATTCTTCAATATACGTACCTTGCATAGTGTTCCTACGGCCTTACCTTGTGTTATTGCTGACCCCCATTCTTCAATAACTGGTTGGTCATGCTTTTTCTCGAACACTTGATGTACGTCACTGACAATGGAGAGGAACTGCACATCAATTCCAACAACAACCGAAATATATAGATGCATCAAAATCATCACAACAACAATCTTCTCCTCTTATTGTCTAAAAAGTTCCCCCTAAACCTCCAATTACGACTACATCTTGTATGAACTTGATACATTCCACTGTCAAAACCCGTGAAAACTCCCTTGTTTAGCATAATTAATTTCACCAATTTTGCTGGCCATAGGTGAAACCAATTGAACCAGCACATTCGAATTTCTTCTTCAATTAGTTGTAACGCTCACGGAGCTAATACCAGCGAATCCCAATTTAAGACCATAACTAAACGACTAACCAATTCAGCCAATATAAATCTCCACTTCCTTGACCAAACTTCAAAATACATATTCACACTAAAACCCATGATTCAAATAATCAATAACCCATGATTCAATTCCATAGCATCAACGCAACACCTTTCTTCACCTAATTGATTTGTTCTCAAAATTCAGACCCAATCAAGACACCACCGTAATGATTTTCCCATCTGATTCTTCATCTTTTCCTCCTCAATCTCAATCACTACCACCCAATCTCCATTACCTCCACCACCATTACCAGACGAAGTCAGAAGAAATAGTTCAGAGGAGAGGAAGGGGGAGGCGCAGTGATAATGGGATACGAGAGATTGAAGGTTAGAAGAACAGAAAAGACCGAAACCTAATTTTAGAAATTCTGGGTGTGAGAGATATTTTATCCTAGAAAATGGGAGCGCGCCTGAGAATTTTTGAGCGTGGGTTTCATAGTGGGAAGAATCTGTAAAATGGGTCTCCATGTAGTTTTCACATTGAACAATGAACACTGATGCTGCAACGTTGAAGTGGGTCTTTATTCCAGCTGCAGAAGCCCAATTAAAAAAACACACTTTTTTTTATCTTATAAGTCAGTCCAACTTCATTGGTGGAACGACTGGCTAGCATTAACAGCGCGTTCGTTTGAAGATTTTCAAATCCGGAGAATTGGATTATGGGGTAATCCAATTCCTATAATTGAATTCCAAGAAACAGATTCCTTAATTGAAAGAAAATTGTTTGGTTGGGATAATTGGATTGCAAGGTAATCCATATCTATAATATTACTCAAATATCCTTGATAATTGAAATTCAGATACCTAAAAAACTAGTTTAGGAAACCAAATTTCAAAAATTCAAAATCCAAAACTGGACATTTGAGTTACTTGACAAATAGAGAAGAAAAGATAGTATTGAAGTAAAAAAAAAACGTATTGAGGTATAGAGAGGTGATAAATCACGTCTCTAAATCCCCAAATCCTAACTGTAATTGCAAACCCTAATTCGCCATGTTGAGAGATATGACAATTGTAGAGAAGATGACTATAAATAAGAAGAAGAAAACGAGGATGACACAGGTTATATACGAAATTTCTATGGAAGATCCATCTCTCTGGTTTTCTATTTACTCTCACTTTGAAACTGTGAAGAAAAAATAAGACAAATCGGCGGAGTTTTTTAGTGGGGGTTAATAAAGTCATTTGATACCAATTACCCGTAATTGGATTACATTGCATCGGTCTATGAATGAAATGGAAAAAGACGATTTGGAGGGAATCGGATTTCTGTGGAAGGTGATTTCGAGATTTTGAGGTCTGTTCGGTACCTCCTAATCCAATTCCGGAGCTGCCAATTACCCCACCCGAACGCGCTGTAAGTGTCCTTTTATCCTCGGCGAAATCCTTAAATATCTCAGGATTAATGCATTTGACAGGCACCACCAGAGGCAGTATGTTATTTGGGCATCTGAACTTCATCTCTCTTTTAGTTTGCTCCAACTTCTTAAAATTTGTGGATGGTAATTGAGATTGAAGATAATAAATTTTTTCTAGTTTATATGCAATTGTCTGTTCCAGTTGCCTAAGGATGTAAGTAGACCATCAGTGTTGATCATCATCTATCTTGAAAAACATCATCAAACGACATAGGCACTGAATCTGCCAAGGCACAGCTGAGACTGGTTTCAATCGACACCAAAGAGGAATAGAATTCATTGATCTCCATTTCTTTACAACTACAGTACCATGGAGAAACTGGATGAATCCCAAGGTTCCTACTACATGTTGTTGTTGTTTAAAGTCGTGGATGCCATAACTTTTTTCTTTCACCTCCATGACTTTCTTCTTATGACAAGCTTACAAGTACAACAATAACATTGTCAAGCGCCCTGCTTGGCTACTTACTTTCTTGAGATCATAAAATCCAACTAGTCCCTTTTCCCTCTCTCAAGTACAAATTACACGTTAAATCACATCAATTAGCCAAAAGATATCATCATGTACCAAGTACAAAAACATCTACTACTTGTTTTCTTCTATTTGTTATTACATGTCAAGATTGGTATACAATAATGTCCTCCTCCTTTCATGTTTTTTTTCTTCTTCTTGCTTTCTTCCTCTTCATCCATGGAGGAGGATATTGGTTCCGATCCTAATCCAGATTTCCTGCTCCTGCACAAGAAAAACCGAAAATCAATCCCCTTTGATAAAATGAAAATAAGAGAATAAAGTTTTATTCACCCACAAGTACAGTAGGTCAGAAAATCGTTGGTTGATTAAAACTGTGAAGTCTTGCTAACCCACTTTTCACATAGTTTAGAACAAAATTTGAAATATCCCGTTTATCTAATGTAAGTAAACATGACTCACGTTAGAGTAAGGGAATAATAGAGTAATACACACTGACCTTTCTTCGTTATAAGACGACGATTTCTTCAAGCGACATGACTCGGTTGATTGAATAACCCGGTCATGCTCTGTAATTGACTCAACAATACTCCCACTGAAATACTCTTTCTCTTCAGATTGTGGGTTTCCAAATCTTGGGTTCTCAGACATGTAATTGATCTCATCATCTTCTTCTTCACTCATTTTGATTGCAGTATTGATATTCTTACAGAGAACACCTCTATGGAGATTGCTACTGCAATTACTCTTTCTTCCGGCAGACACAGGAGGGGGAGGAGGAGGAGCAGGCATTAGACGCCTCTGGGCAGATGCATTTCTTTCTCTGATAGCATTTGAACTACCACAAGCAATGAGTTGAAATAAAACAGAACTCCGAGTTGACTCAGTCACTGAATCATGATGATCACCAGTTTTGGGGGTGTGATGATGAGTTTTTTCAGAAATTGTTGAAGAAGATGATGGTGGTGAATAGTTATTGGTGTCTTCAAGAGTGATTTCACTGGGGTTATTGTTGATTTGGGTTTTGATGAGTTCATCATCTTCTTCTGTTGAAACTCCTCTTGAACATTGAGATGATGATTTGGTTGAACTTGTACTGTTCTTTCTTACTTCTTCTTCTTCATCATCGTCAAAACTCTCTGTTCTATTCATGAATCCCAGTTCTGTATCTCTGTTCTGAGATGGAACAACTTGTAATCTTCTCTTTGAATGGTACTTTGATTCTGGGTTTTGTTTTGGTTTGGAGACTTGAATCTGTTGAAATTGATCTGTAGTAATACCCAGAAATTGAAATTCAGAAAAATGGGTTTAACATAATCACAAAGAAAATGAAGATTGACAGGACTAATTGATCATCAATTACCTGAACATCCTTCAATCAATTCAGAGCCTTTGAGAATATACTCAGCTCCTTCAGCTGGATAGATTATGTCATTATCAGACAAATCATTCCATACATACCCATTCTTGTATCCCCTTTTGCAAGACCATGAAAACATAGAAGGCATTGATTTACCTCTAAGAATAATGAGCCTATCAATGAAATCTACACAAAAACAGAGCAAAAGAATCAAAAACAGAGTAAAAGCAGAGGACTAAAGGTTTAAGAGAGGTTTAAGTAGTACCTTTAAGACGAAGATGTTGAGTAGACAAATGAGTAACTTCAACGAAATGAGGATGTTCAAGCTGACCATTACTTCTACAAATGTAATACAAAACCTGAACTTTTCTAAACGGTTTACTCATCACCACATTGTTATTCATCATCATCTTTGGTTGCTGCTGCTGCTGTTGATGATGATGATGATGATGAACATATGATAATCTCACTCTCTCTGGACTCATTTTGTTTCTGTTTCTAACTGCACTAGCTCTAGCAGTAGCTCGAACATCCATTTTTCTCACCTTCTTTCCCTATTAGATTTTGAGTTTTCAAATTTGAACAGAAAGATTGCAATCAGAATGTTGTGTTTGGGTAGATTTGGTTTGACTTCACACTACCACTACTATTTAATCTCCTCTTACATGATGCAGACGTTGAGAGAGAGAAAGAGTAAAACACAATCGAGGAGATGAATAGTGATGAACAGATTGAGTTCCTTTCTGCTCGTGATAAAGGGTTCAGTTCAGGGTTCAGAGAGTGGATGCTGACTTATTGCTCTGTTTAGACACCGAGGCAAAAAAGCGTTATCCAGGAAGGGGAAGCATGTTTTGGTGTTATTATAGTAAGCAACAACATCGATCCAATAAGACAACTTTTGTTATATACTATACTTCCACCGGTTATTGTGGGGGACCTTTAAGTTGTAGGGGGACTCAACGGTTGTGGGGGTGCTCTCATGGCGGCCTAAGATGCCTGGTCATTGATAAGATTGATAACAGGGGTACCAAATATCCATGATGTGCATTAATTGTCCCCGGAGACACGTTCATACTGTGTCTTAAACTGCATCTAAGGTACCAAATATTGGGCCTGCCTGCCTGAATTACATATCAATGTGCAGATGCCATGTGGTAATCACTTGTAATGTCGGCTGCCTTGTATTGCATCCAACGGGACAAGCAACTAGTGATTTTTCTATCATTCTTTCTTTCTCTCTGTTCCCTGCATGGACACGGCCTGCTACTCTCTTTGTGAACAGTAAAAACCTTTTCGTGTGGAGATGAATAAACTCAGAAGCGTAGGACCAGCAACAGTTAAAATTAGTAAACCGACTCAGCAAACAATTTATCAAGAGCAGAGACATGCCCTGTGTGCTTGTTTAAAATCCTAAAATTAACTAGCTAGCTACGTGTAACACACATGTCTCTATGTAGCTGCATGCTCAGTATTGGCAGGCAGCTGACCTTGCATTCTATTAAAAAAAAA